>NC_056729.1:779182910-779317910 GCF_019279795.1 Protopterus annectens
TGGGCTCCACAGTGTCCGGTTCCTTCCATGCCCTGGTAGGAATCAGATCTACCAGGGGATCGGCGGGAGGGGACACCCAAGTGGTAGATGGGCCTGCGTCAAACACCTCCAGAAACACAGACTCATCCGAGGAAGGTTTTTGGGCTGACCACCCCCCTCTAATTCGAAGCATTTCCATGATGTCTCCAAAGGAGACGTCCTCGGGGGGTGACCTTGGGTGAGTATCCTGGTGCCTGAGGTCACTGTGTCCCTGTGGAACATCCTGGTAAGAAGGGGAACACAAAGTGTCTTGATGGGACTGTGGATCTGAGGGGACACGAGACCTTTTAGATGCAGTGGCAACTATAGCCCTCTCCAACGCCCCAAAGGCTGACTGCTCCCAAATGGATGAGGACTCCTGCTCCGACAAGCAATCCTTTTGGGATGGTGTCCCCTCCAGTCCAGAAGATAGTTTGCCAGGGGTGGAAGCCAGAGCCAAGCTCAACATTGCTGTAGCCCCGGGGAGCATCAACTGCTCCGAAGACCTGGGAGTCAAGAGCACTCGAGATTCACGAGGCTCAGTACGGTTCTCGGAAGCCTCCGGCTCCGAAAAGGCCAAAAACCTCTGAGCAAAGGTCTGATCCAAAGAAAAGGACATCTTCGGATCAGAGCTGAAAGGGACTGGGCATATCAGATCTCACAACTCTGAGGCTTTCCTTGAACTCGGAAGAGGAGGAGGAAGAGGGGGAGTGGACTGTTTAGACAGACCTGGCACCATAAGGGTCGAGGCCAAGGGAGAGTTAGTGATGACCAGAGTCCACAAAATCTTCTGCAGCATCCGTTCCACATCTTCTTCTGTAAGGCTCCTGTTTGAATGGGAAGAAGAGGCGGATGGGGACCTTGGTCTACATAAGAAGGGAAACGGTACTCTCAATGGAGCCGGATCAAAGTTTGGGGAGTACCAAGTCCTCAGGAGTGTCAAAACAGGCTTGAAGGGACTAGTTGTCAGATCCAATCTTTTCTTACTAGACAGAATCGGAGCTGAAGAAGCAGGACCCAGTGCAGTAGTGATCGGCACCGAAGGCTCTGACCGGGTCACAGACTCCACAGGCTTGGGAGATTTTAACAGTTCTGCTTTTGGCTCTGAAGAATCATGGGTGCCGAGCAGGGTCTCTTCTTTCCGCTATCAGAGAATTTTTGAGGAAAGTGATGAAGCAGGGCTTGAATGAGCTGATTTAATTTTTGTGGATGAGCCAGATTTTAAATTTACTGCCAGAAGTAGCCTCCTCAAAGGCAGAAGGTAACATGCCCCTCAAGATAAGCTTATTTTTTCTTTCAACCAAAGCTCAAGGGCTGAAAGAATGACAAATCATAAAATTCTCTTGCAAGTGAGGGGGACCAAGACAACAGACACACACGGAGTGCGAGTCACTAAAAGGAATCTTGTGCCAGCACTATGTGCATTTTTTAAATCCAGCAGGTTTTTCTTGTTTCTGCGCTATAATGTAAGAAATAAAGCAACGAAGCCACTCACACAGACACATGCACACTTAGGGTAAAACAGCGAAAGGGAGGAAAGTATTTTTTTTTTTAATAAGAATAGTAGAAAGAAGAGGAGAACTACTGACAACAGTAGTTAAAAAAATACCTTTAAAGGTAAACGGGGAGGGAAGTAACCTATAAAAAGAGACAGTTACTGGAGGGAAAGTGAAGGAGAACGAGAGAGCAAATGAAAGTAACCTAATAAAAACTGGTTACTGCAAAGGAAGGGTTATTAATGACACAGGCAAGATAAAAGAGACTAAATACACTAATAATATAGAGAAAAACAGACTTGTTGTTGTGTCTTTCGACTTTCCCCGGTTAGGGGTCGCCACAGCGGAACTCCGGTCCGCTCATGATTGGCAGTAGATTTTTATGTGCTGGCTTGCTGGGCCTAACGCACAACCTTCAACGAAGGAACATAGAGAAAAACAGACTATAGAAGAAATATTTTTAATATGACCTGAGAACCCAAGAGCTAGCTGACTGGACCACATCTTCGCAAAAGCAGCAAATGAGATCTGAGGTAATGGGGAGAGATGCATTGTAGATAAGGGGAGGTATCCAAGAGCTTTTTGGTTGCTACAAGATTAGTAACAGCAGAGTTGGATCCAATGGATCAGATCCGGACCCATATGTAAGGTTGAGATGAAAAATAGACTATATCAGATCAAACTTTTTAAAGTTTCGTATCTCTGTGACCTTCATATGGTTCATTCCCCTTATATTCACACTCACGGTACTGGCAAGGGGTACAGACTTAGTTGATTTCCACTGAGGAATATAAATGACACTAAGGAAACTTAGCATGCTCACGAACACAGTCGCTACTCACTAGTGCACCGTTGCCGATACCATCCTCACACTTTAGTCAATAGTAGTTAAGTGTACTTCTGCTTAAAGAGGCAATTTATCTAGTCCTAAAAGGCAAATGTCACCTCTCTGACTAGTTTGCATTAATGTAATCCAATGGGGACTAGCAATGCTCTTGAGGACACCATCTTCTCCTTCAATTCTGCTGGTAAGGGGCTGACTTTATAAACCTTTTTTTTTCATGCAAAATTGTATAGTAAGTGGAAACTCCAAAACTGATCAACTTCCCAAGAAACCAGTGTACTGAAAAAATAAATAACTAAGAAACACTGAGAGCGCTAAGAACCACAGACTAAGCACTTCTTTAGCACAGTAAAAGTTTAATAGTCGCTTTTGTCAAAAGACTTCATTCCAAAGTGGAAATTTTTATTTTCTGAAAAAGTCAGTGTTCAAAGCCAATTATCTAACTCCTGCAGAAAGTCAAAGCTGGGCATAAGAAGTCCTTCTGAATAAGCAACAATAACCATTCGAAGGAGCTCATCCAGCAGTTTAAACAGCAGCTGGACAGCTTTCTATACACCCAGCCACCACTAATGGGTTGACTTACAAATGCACACTGTAAAACAATTAACAGCCTTTCACAACTTCAACAGCACAACTGTGGTTCTTCCTCTCATCCGACTCTACTGCTGACCATCTCTCTTAAATCCCCATAAATTTCAAGGATCATGTGGGAATCCTCTGTAATGTGCATGTGCATACACCCATACCAAACAACCAACACTACATTATATTCATATGATGTGGTGCTCAGTAAACTATTACTATCCTGCATTTTAAGTGAATTCTAAAAATGGTATTTGTTTTGTTGGGCTGGTTTACAATTTTGTGTTGGACTACTGCAGTTTGTTCTTAATTTTATGAAGATTTTAAGGGATGATGTTGGTCTCATTCTCTAACCACAACAATGTTTTAAATACAGTTTGTAGTGTTTTCCTCAGAAATGCAAAACTATACTTTTAGGAGTCCAGCAACTTTGAAAGTTTAACCCCAAAACTTAAAGAAATACAGCAAAAGTTGAAATTCTCTGAAATGTGTCTCAAATGTTTTGTCCCCAAAAAGAAGGCTGGCTCTACACACTCCAGCTACGTACATATGCTGGCTCCAAGATGTATGTACTTTAAAGATGAAAGCCTCAGACGTATTATACAATCCGGCATAAAGACTTAGCCTTGGTATTGAGGATCACAATTGCATTCCTATTACGTGACCAAAACAGCTGATGTTCTATTTTATTAAATTTGTATTATTTGCATTCCTGTTGTCTTTTTTTTCCAGGCTGAAACGGTTTAATTTAAAATATGAGACAGTAAAGCAGTGGTGCAAAGCCTTTTTGTGGGGAGGGCCACTAAACGAATTCTTAATTGCAGGCCACCTCAAAACATAGTAAGTCATTATGAGTTAACCATACGTACAGGTGACTGGCAATTTTACTTAAGACAGCAGTCATGAAATTGCCTGTTTTCTACATCATCTTTGCGTTTAACTTTACTATGGCTTGCAGCCATGACTTATTACAAACTCTTGCAGAAAGTTACTACTGTTTACAGACTACAAGTTATAAACAACAAAGAATAATTACTTCCACAGCTAAAATTAGAGGTGTGCGCAACTGCAGTCAATTAGGTACATAAGCACGTGCTGGAAAGTTTGCGTGACTGGAGTACGGCATAGTATTTATTCACTTTTTTTAAAAATTTTTGGTGACTCTCTGGGGGTCGGATGCTGTTATGTCAAGGGCCGGATTTGGCCATGGGGCCGGAAGTTGTGCACCACTGCACTAAAGTCAGGAAGTGATGCCATTTTCTGTTACTGCAAGTAACACTGTAGCTATAAATGTGGTGTTTTAAACAGCTTATGCTTAAACTGCAACAGCTACAATCTTCTACGAAAAATATGCCATTATACATTTGTGCATGTGGCTTGTGTTTTGCCAGCTGGAAAATAGTCTGCACACTCATGTACTTCAGTCCTATGCATTAAATTCTTCAGTTATTGCTGTCAATTATGCATCTCTGTAAGGCTTTAATACAAGTCATGTGATTTTCAGATGCTTTGGGAATGGTTTATTAAATGACAAACAAGAATCTTACTTTAAGTCGTCACTGTAATACGTTGTAGTAGTGTATGCCATGGTAATAACATTAGACATAGAGGTGGATTCGAATATATTCGGGAAGTACGCAACAAAGGAACGGGAGAGCTGACCTGTTGGCAGCACAACCAATATTAACATTTTACAAGTTCTTGGAGAACAGGGATGTACTAAAGAAGCCAACTGAGTCACCTAGCAGCCTGAAGTAAAAAACTAATATTGAAAGCTCAGCATGTAAAGCTTGAAGCCAATAGCTGGCAGGAGTTCTCATACTATTCTTAACACGTGCAGCACATGTCGAAGTCTGCAGCTGTTTGCAGAAGTGCTGAGCACTTCCTGTTGAAAAAATGCAAATGAATCAACTTTGGTATCACAAATATCACTATGAAATAGATATTCTGCAATACCTCAGAAACACTAAACATCTACATAGAATAACAAAGTATAATATCCTTGAAATACAGTAACACTACTTAATGGAGTCCCAGAACTGAAACTCGCACCCTTCACAGAAAAGTTTTACAGTTGTGATTCATCCATGTCCCCCCAAAGCACATATACTATATCCCTTTCCAAACCACTCTGCCTCTCTCTCGCTGGTTTCTACTTCCTGTGCAAAAAAGTTTAATTTAATTATTCGTTTAACCAATGATTTATGAAATCGGAGTTCGCTACATGAATTTACACAATTCAAGCAAGTGTAGCATGCATAACTGCATGCCACATTCACAAAGGAGAAATATACTCTTCAAGATTACATAAACAAAGATGTTTGTAAATGATATGATTTTCCACTTAGTGACTTCTGCCTGTCAGGTCAGAACTACATGACCTTCATCTTTACAAGTGACTAAACTTCTTAACTACTGGCATGTATCAAAATTATACAGACATCAGACTAGTGTGCACATAACTTGCTTTTGCTTAACCTCCATAAGTAGTCTACTCTTGTATTTTTCAAAGCATAAATGCTGACATTTTGCATGTGTACATAGGTGCCAATGTTTTAGCACAGTGTACAAGACTGACATCTTTCAATGAAGCCTGGCTGTTTGTAATGGACATACTAGTCCATGATAACGCATAACGACTACAAACTCTTAAGTACAACCTGATTTTTCCAAAGTGCTGTCAGTGAAAGAAAAAGACAACATAAATAATGACCATACCAACACAATCTACCTTCTGTCAAATGATACCCTACACAAATTATTTTTCTCTCTCTCTTGACTAATGCTATGCATATTACTCAATTTATGCTGGGTAACTAAGCACATGCAAACATGGACATGTCTTTATGCCTAATCAGCATATAGTAATTCTATTATATGCACAGTAAGCATGTTAGGAGATGCACATAGTTTACACAACTTAGACTCTGTGCATATGACCATAGGCAAAATTTACAACCACGATAAGAAATTAAACCACTGCAATGTTCCCTGCAGATGGCAAATGTACATTTGGAATATGATGTAAGAATGTTGTCAAATGGAGCACCAAGCCATGCTGTGACATCAATTTAGTAATATGACTCCTTAGGTACACATTATAAACTACAGCTACACATTAATCTCTTTAAGTAGTCTGACAGTGTAATACATGGTACACACACATCCGCATTTCTACTATAATGTACAGTAATATTAATTCATAAATGAGCCATCCCTAAAGTTTTACTTTCACATTTCATTCATACATAGTAGCAATATATTCCATACACGTTTGACTTATGTCTAAGACTACAGACTCATGGCATAACAAACAACAGATAAGTTCTTACTCTATAAACATTCTTAGATGGGTATTTCCCCCCACCAAATATAAACTGCATACACTCCAACTACAAACGATCTTCCTTCTAATCAATAAATAACTTAAGAAATGATACTACTTTACTCACCAATAAGATATTTATCTGACTTGCCAGGAAATCTTAATAACACAGACGGGTGTCAGACAAGATCCTATCCCTTAGGCAATGAAACATATTCTTGACCCTTCAAAGACAGTTTCATGTATTTTTTTTAATTTCTCCAAATCTTTTGGGTTTCTAATACCATGATGAGACTGGACCCCATTCCCAAGTCAAAGTATGATTAAAATTCATAAAATTAGTATTGTTTCACTCTTTGATGTCAGCCAAAAGTGTTAGTATCGTTTCACTCTTTGATGTCAGCCAAAAGTGTTCTTCGCAACACCTGCAATGTGCCCAGTAATGACTCCTTCTGCAATTCATACGGAATTACATGTATTGGTAGTATATCTAAATATAATTGTAGACTCTTTTTTTATAAGAACCGTTGCTCCTGCTACTATTGGAACTATCTGGGTATCTTTCTTCCACATTGCTCTATTTCTGGTTGCAAATCCTGAAATTTTATGACTTTGTCTCTCTCTCTGTACGCAGGACACTGTAGACACTGGGTGCGGTGATTTTCACTGATCAATGCTACTTTTGTCTTCTTTTCTTGGACCACTATATCCATTTTTCTAGCATCTATCTTTTGAACTGTTGGTTATGGATGATCCCATGTGATGTAGACTTCATTTTCTATGATGCTTTGTGGCTCATGTTTCTAGTGTTTTTCAGCCACTTCAATACCATAATGTTTGCACATTCCCCAGTGCAACAGTCTTGCCACATTATTATGCCTTTCAGTATACAGTCCTTCTGCCATTTGTATGTCACAACCAGCAACCGCCAAAGACAGTTTCACTAATGAGATGGTAAGGATGTATTTTGAGAGATTATCCTGATGGCATTCCCTGATGAGTCTTTAAGACAAATCCCAAGCGGTAATGGATGCAAAGAGATACACAACTGCTCCAGCAAAGAGTTCAAACAATGCAGTCCCAGAGTAATTATTTCCCAAATGCAAACAAACTCTCAAATTCACAACTGAAACAGTACACAATTAAGATCACACAGGTGTGGAAAATGTGTCTGCATGCAAACAACTGTAGGCAGTCAACTCTTGAGTTAAATGAGCTCCGACTGCAGAATGTGTCAATATGCAAATGGCTGCCTCATGGGCAAAAATTATGCAGTTGGCAATTCACAACAAAAAAGTGCCTTCTTGGAGCTCCAAGGCTGTCATGCATTGCCACAAAGAAGAAATGACTATCGTCCTAAAAAAATCACTCATACATTTCAGGCACTGTGGGTGCGATTCTCCTTTAATTAGTTTTCTAGCAAGCCAGTGGGGTTAGCATTAAGTAATGACAAGCATGTAAGATTTAGCCTTCATATCCTTCAGAAAATGCACACTAATAAAACAAAAAGAGAGAATCTCTTTTCTCCATTGCTTCTCTTCAACAAATCACCACCAGCAATGTAGATACTCTTTTCTCCGTTGCTTCTCTTCAACAGCACTGATGTACTGTGCAAGTGTAGGAATGTAACTCCCACATGCATGCGCAGTACATCAGAAAATGCAGAAGAACAGGAGAACACCATGGTGCCATTATACAAAGACATTATTTAAGAAAGGTAAGCAATTTCTTTCTTAAATAATGTTGTTGCATAACAGCAATAACCCAGCAGTGGGTGTGGGTATTATCAAGACTTATCCACAGTTGGCTTTGTTTGGGTCTATATTAAATCAGCGAGCGCTTAAAAAAGCGAATGCTGATTTATCGACCCCATGTAAGCGAAAGCATACAATCCCGAACACTTAGAACAGCAATTTTTTTTCCCAGGGAAAAAAATCGCTGTTCCAAAAAAGAAAAAAAAAATTGAAATATTACATAAAGTGGGGAGCTTCGCCCCCCCCCCCCACATCCTCCCTACTTAAACATACCAACTCCGAGATTGCAGTACAGTGACGAAAATGGCAAAATAATGAAGGCGGCCAAGCGATTTCTTTCCCAGGGAAAGAAGTTGCATATATGCTGTTTCGTGCTTTCAAGTTCGATCACGACGCATTCGAAAGAATGCGTCTTTGATCATATAATAGGGAACCCTTTGCTTAATCCCTCAGGCTTTGCCCTCATGATCAAATCACGGCAATTGTGAGTAAATTCGGATATACCCACACCCACTTGTGGGTTATTGCTTAATTATACCACTTGTGAACTTTGGGATCAAGGGTATGATCCTTGAAAGGAGATATTCAGAAACTAATGTGCAGGCAAAGCTAATGTGTTGGCTGATGTTGCTAAAGTTAATAAGTGGAAGCAATCTGTCAAACTTTGGACCAAGAAAAGAGAACAGAGTCAAACTGTCTTCCATCTTCCAATGTCAGCTGAAGAAGTAGAGACTGGGCCTGTTGAAAAAAGCTAACACAGGAGTGTCTACCACAGTCATCTTTTTGTTCAACCTTGCCCGCTTATAAGGGGCCCACACAGTGTGATGTGTAAGAGCATTCCCCATTCATCAAGAAAGCAGCTACCCATTACGTGAATGTCCAGGTCTACAAAAGGAAAGAGTACAAATGGAGTGGCAGTTTATAGGCCTTCCAAAAACTCCAGGAACCTGTGTCCTATCCAACAGATTACCAATGCTTTCCTACACAAGCTTGCTGAAGAGGGCCACACTTCGTATACTGGCATTTGGGATCCACTTCCTGAGTTCCTGTTTCAAGACATCCAATCACAAAGGAACACCATCCTGTACAGGCACACAATAGAACCCATTGTCCTAGTCAAAACTTTAACATGATTAAGTTAATCATGGCATTCCATTGATAAAGTTGTAGACAGATTTTGAAGAAGATTCTCCTTGACAGCAAACTCTGGGATGTCTGCAAGCATGTTCAGAGCCTTCTTAACTAGACGCAACTGAGACAGAGTGGCACACAATGAACATCTTTGGGATAACAGTATAGAAATGGCACAAAATTTGCTACATCTATTCAAACACCTAACCACCTTGTTAGGTGTAAAGGCTGTAGCACTCTGTGGTTTCTGGGACCTATGCTAGAGCAATGAGATTACACAGCAGCCAATAAAGGATGCTCAGCAAGCTTATCTAGCCAACCATGTAGTACCTTACAGAAGGCATCACTCTTTTCCTGACAAAATGGAAGAGTTGGGATGACTCCAGCAGGATGGTTTGCTGATAGTAGGAAGAATCCATAGTTCACCACGCTTCCTACAAACCAAATACCATGAATACAGACAATCAACCAGCATGTTGTTAGGTAAATGGAGTACTCACACAATGAAGAAAACCCAAAAATACATGGGGAAAGTTCCAAAGAGACAACGTTCACTTGAATCACAGAGCCTGGAGCTATGAGGCAGAGATTACTGCACTGGGTCACAGTATTGCATTTGAGATGTAATGGTTAGTGTACGGTGAAGTATTAAACTCCTTTGACTGGGACATGCAGGACCTAAAGGGCATAGGGGTAGCTTCAAAGAGAACAGTCCTTTGTACTAGCCAACAAAGATTCATGGCCAGATAGTTCAAAGAACCTATCCTACAGATGCGACTGCTGAACCATGGCCTCTGAAAAATCATCAAGGGACAGGAACTATGCAAGTATCTTGTGAAACATACTCTAGTTAGTCAGTGAATTTAAAAACCTACTGCTAAACTAAGACCAAAGATTCATCTAGCCTCAAGCCTTCCCTACTTATAAATAAGGCTCTCACCTTCAGCTCTAGGGGTGGGGCTATGGGAATACTGCACATTTCATTGAGGAGGCTCACAAATAGGCATAATCTCTGAGTGCCCATGTTGTGATTCTCCAGCTTATGTGTGTGGCTATGAGAAAACCCTCTTCGTGTGCCTCTAAATGAAAAGCAGTTTCCTTTGTTTCCCACTGAAAAACAGAGCTGAACATCTCAAACCTGCATCAAATGTCCACATTGTGATGTTAGTAAAGACAGTCTAGATAATGACTGTACGTGTCTTAGTTGCCAGACTAAAGGCTACATGAATACTTACTATGGTGTTCAGGCATGTAAGTGCAGTACTTTACCAAAGAAGTCAAGGATCAAGATCTAAACTATTACAAAAGTGACTGAGGAAAGTATGAGGCCTTGTGCATTTATGTAACTTGTTTGTCATGTCCGATAATGTGCTGGCACAGGTGTGTGGATCTATCCCATTATGACGCCTACATAAAAAAGTGAAACATTTAGAATACTGGAGCAGGTCTGCTCAAGAATCAGCCATCACAACACTGTCTGACTGACTGTTAACAGGTTAGATTATAACAACTCTTACTTGTAACACACTTGGGAAAACCATCACCATTTCCAGTAATTTTACTTAAACACATGTAGAATATTTTTCCTTGATTTTACCTGCTATGCTCAATAAATTAGCAAAGCAAACTACATTACAAACAAAAGCATGCCTAATAGAAAATTTTACCACAGTTAGAACACTATAAATCATTACGGTTTATATTAACAACCACTACACAAACACATTTGTCACATGTAATATTGTTCATTTGGCAATCAGCCAATGAATATGGCTTGTGCAATTACTGCATGAAAGTTACTTAGTCATCATAATGGTAGATCTGAATCAGCAGATCCATCCTCATCAACAAGTCTGAAGTCACAGGCCTTTAGTCAGATCTGTGTATGAAACTGCCCCAGGTTAAGAGCCCCTTTCTTTCTAATCAATGTTCTATAAAGTAGTTTCCATTCCAAATCCCTGTTATGACACACTAAGGCAGATCAGAAACAAAATACATAACTCACTAAAAATCCTACAGTCTTCCATCAGCACTGACACAGGAGGAGGAGGAGAGACCAGCTCATCTAGATCCAACACTTTTAAGAACATACCTTTTGTATCTGCTATGAGGACATCAGTCCTTGTCAACAACAGATAAGAGTATCAAGCTCATTCTCCTGGGTGGTCACCTTCATGGGTGAATACCCTTAACAATTACAACTGTGAAGGAAGTTTCACATCCAGCTTGTAGGAGCTTGCAAAAGTAATCAGTATACCCTACAAATCTGCTGCACAAAATCTCAGGACATATTCCTGAGAAAATGCTCAAGAAGTAACCACCACCCCTAATGAATGAACTCTAGGCAGAGAAGGCAAAAGTTGGTTACATTTCTCATAAGAGGATTAAAGCAACTGGTCAACCATTTTGAAAATGTAATTTTAGAAACTTCACAGTCCAATTTCTTGTTGGAAAAGGAGAGAAACTGGAGTTAGAGGAATCACAGGAAGTTAAAGGCCAAGACCTGTGGCCATTACACCTTGCCAGTTCCCACCCTAGACTGTACCTCCCTTCTCAAGGAGGGCTGAGCCAGTCATGCTTCATGGTGAATTTAAGAACAGCCATCAAATTATCCAGGTCCTGTATGAAAGAAGATAGTGTGTACTGCACTGTTTTATCTGGGGGGGGCTATTTAGAGGTGAGGAAAATGCCAAGTAAAGAATCAGTCTTCCACTTTGTGTACTGATCTGCTGATCTGCTTAAGCAGGTTTAAATCTTTTGTTTTTTGAAGGTACAAGAGATCCTTGACTACTGGATCCCTGATGGCTCAGAAGACAAGGCAAAGGCCTCCTCTGAGAAGCCTACAAAACACAGAAGAGACGGAGCTAGTCTTTTCTGGTAGCTTAGGATTTTAAGCCTACGATACCCTCTATGTTAGGATACTTTGGGATCTTTCCAACTGTATGACATGACTGGTGAGGTACATCCCCAACAGGGCACTGTACTCTGCAACTGGTCTGGTCAGTGCTGAATACAAGGAGACAGTAACTTTGTTTGATCAAGAGGATATTCTCTTAGAGATCAGCTGCACCAAGTAGAAGGATTTCCTGATAACTGCTGCAATATTCTGGTCAAAGAAGAGGAAGTCTCATCCCAGGTTTCCAGGTCTCTAACTACATTTTCATTCTGAAGTGGGGCACTGTCGAGGCTATACCATGGGGAAGGAGAATTTGTCTGCTAAATGAGCCAATGTTGCATTTTTTAGCATTTAATTTAAGCCTATTTTCAATCCACGAGGTATTTGTGTAAGTGCTGGAGCTCTTCTGTGTCAGAGAAGTATCTGACAATGACTCTCAGTTTGCGGTCATCCTCAAACTTGGTTAGCCATATGTCTTTGTTTTTAGTCCATAAGTCAGGGAAGTAATTACTGAACAAAAGTAGATTCAGCACAGAGCTCTGCGGGGCACCACTGGTCACCTTCACATTCTCTGACATTGCCCAACCTCTCGCACCTTGTGGGTTCTGTCTTTTAGTCATCTTGCTATCCATCTCACTACATAAGGATCTATTTGTAAAGCATTAAGATGATTAATTATGTTAGTATTGAGGGATGTGTGAAATGCCTTGGCCAAATCATAGTAAGCTGCATGTGCTGTGTGTCTGTCTGCTCTCAACAGCTTGCGTTACTTTCTCAAAGTTGTTAACCAGGCTCTATCTTTTACAAAATTAAATTGCTGTGGATCAAGGCCGATGAGATTTTTAATGTTGATGAAGACAAAGTCTGTTATAATGTATTTCATGGCCTTACAAATGCAACTAGCCATGTTAATCGGCCTACAGTTTCTGGGTAAGTAGTAGGGCCACCTTTATGGAAGGGCATCACCAGTGTTGTACGCCCATACTTCTGGGACTAAGCCTGTAACTAGTTTTGGTTAAACAGCTTATGTGGAGGTTCTGCCACAGCATGTCAGGCACTAGTTATCAAACAGCGATGGAAGAACGTCTAGAGCTATGGGGATCAGATAGGGCTTTGGACAGTCATCTCTGGGAAGAGTGAAATATGGACTAAATTTATTTGTGCTAGAATACTAATGTTCACTAGGTCAGAGCAGGTTTTGTCATAGTATGAATTGTGTACATTTTGAGTGTTATTTCCTAGCTTTCTTACATAACTAAAGAAGGATTTGTAAATTTCATTAGCTTCAGATGCCAACCTAAGTTCAGGGGCTGCCTTAGTACAGCAAGTAGTCTTTTTAAAATTCATCAAATATCTAACATTCCTTCAACATGTTGTAATCCATGATATCAAAAGTATTTGAGAAATTCACAAATAGCACATATACCTGAAAGCCTAAATTCATATCCTTTGAAGTTTTCTTCGCAAACAATTTAGTTTATGACAGTGGATATCCTTGTTTGTAGGCATGTGAGACAGATGCCTGGTGTCAAAGCCATGGCCTCAAGCTCAATGCCAAAAAGTGCATTGTCATCCCTTTTGGTAAAAACTCTGTACCCATGAACTACCACATAGGCGGTAGTCTACTTAACACCGAAAGTGTGATAAGAGACCTTGGGACACAGGTGGACAGTAGTCTGTCCTTTGATAATCACATTGCCACAGCAGTCAGGAAATCCTTCTATGTGGCACACCTCGTCACAAAAGGTTTCTCATCCAGGAAAAAAGAGGTCACTGTTCCCCTCTACTCATCACTCATTAGACCCATTATAGAGTACAACACCCCTTTTGTTATGTACCTCACAAGACATCTACAACAACTGGAAAGGCCACAGAAATACCTCACAAAGAGGATTACCGGCCTCAAACAGATGCCCTACGCAGAGCATCTCAAAAAACTCCAGCTTTACTCTGTCGCATATAGCCTACTCAGAGGCGATCTTTGCCTAACATACAAAGCTATGTCAAACCCAGAGCTGTTGGACATGCCCCACGTAAAGAAATCCCAATCCCTCCACGCTACACGCTCTAGGGACCTAAATCTTGTCACCACAATAAACAGAACATGCTGGAGGGATAGATTTCTGTCTCAGAGACTTCCCATACTCTGGAACAAACTACCTATCTATATCAAACAAAGCTCCTCATTACCACTCTTCAAGAACAATCTTGATGATTGGATGGGAGATAGGAAATTCTCCCCGGGGATCACTTCTGTGGCTCTGCTTGACAGGGGCATAGGAAAATAATTTTCTTGGGTGGCAAAAGCCAGGGTATCGTTTGGCTAGGCTTATATAGGCCCTAGGGCCAATAGCTTAGTACCTACCTATGAACCTATGAACTTGAAGGTCTGCAGAATCTGTTGTATACTCTAATGACTTTTTTCCCTTTATTACAGATTGTATTTATGTTGGTAAACCACCAAGATGGTTTGCATCTAAATTCCTCCATTATATTTAGACCTGGATAGGATTGCTGCTTCTATATATGATTTAATCTGATAAAGAGTTACTAGGGGAGTTGTGCGTGATGACCTCACATTTGTGAGTAGCAGATCATGAATATTTTGTCCTTGACATTAAGGAGCAATACATGGACTTCTGGGATTATGGAAATAGTCCTATAACAGATGATAAGCTGAGAGTTTACTTTGATTTTGTTTAGTGTAATTTGGAATTTGACAAGTTCAATTAGTGGGTCACAGAGAATCTGTCTAGAGATGATATGGTCTCTGACAAATATGGAAATATGGATGGCGCAGTAGTGAAGCAGTAGCGTTGTCGCCTCACAGAAAGAGGTTCTCCGGTTCGGTTTTCATCTGGGGTGCCTTCTGTGCAGAGTCTGCATGTCCTCCCTGTGTTTGTGTGGGTCTCCTCTGGGTGCTCCGATTTCCTCCCACGTTACAAACATATGCATCTGGAGCATTTCTCCTGGGGCCTCCACTGAAAATTGGCTTTGTTCCAAGATGGACTTTCCCAGTAAACAAATGTTACATAAATAAATGACAAATAAAAAATAAAATAAACATACCAGAGTTACCATGGGGTCTGAAGGCATGACAGACACTAAACCTAGGTATGTAGGGAGTGTTTTCAGGGCTGTTTCTTTGACTACACACAATACGGCTTCCAAACCCAGAAGTGCCTCTAGGTAGGGCAGCTTGTTGTTTAGACTTCTGGCATTGAGCAGAGACACGTTTATTTGAACATGTTTTGATATAGGTTCATAGGTAAGTACTAGGCTAGCTGCTCTTGCGGGCCATTTTAAGCCTGGCCAATTTCCCTTTATGTGCCTGCTGCATCTGGTTAGAGATTGGCCTTATCTGTCTCATGGTCGATAAATGAATGCTCACCACAACAACAGATCTGTGTTATCTATTTCTGTCCTTCCTTAACTGATGGGTTTTTGATATGATCTTGGATCAGACATCTGGCCACTTCTACAGACTTTAGGATCTATAGCTCTGTCTCCTCCTTTTATCCATAATAACCTCCTTTCCACAAAATTATCTCAGATTGAGTTTGCCTGCAATTCTCTGACGAAGTCAATAAAATATATAAGCATATACCACTACAGACAGATTGGCATAGGATCAGATAACAGATACTAATGTGTCTGTGCAGGACTACAAGAGCATGTAGTCCTGTACAAATAGCAAGTCACAAAGAGTTACACCAGAAACCAAAAAGGGAACTCTTCCATGAAATGTAAGGGAGAAGGAGGAAGGGAAACTGAGGAAGGAGAGAAACAGACAACACAGCTCTATCATTACGGTGCGTATATAACTTTTATATCTGAAGTCTTTTCCATCTGTTTCTCAACTGATGAGCTAGGGTCTTCAGCTACTTTGCTCCAAGGATGGTCTCATACAAGGATGTTCCAGACTACGTCAGAACCAAAAAACATATCCCTGGAAAGTAAATCCAATTTATAATGTAAAATAAAGCTATAAACATTACACCTGGTGGCAGCAGCACAAATATCAATTGAAGCCCTAGAAAAAAAGGCCAAAGAAGTAGAAACAAACCTTGTCAAATGTGCCTTTGGTGGCTTTGGTAGAGTCAAACCTTTGTCGTTAAACATAGGAAATTCAGCTAGTCAGCCATCTAATTAAGGTGACCTTTGAAAAACCTTGGCTCATCTTAGCTTTATAGAAAGATACTAATAATTGGTCCGACTTCCTGAAGGATTTGGTTTGATGAAGACAGAAGTGAAATTGTCTATGCACATCCAACAAATGAAGCATGTATTCTCCTTTACTAGAAAATGTTTGGAAAGAAGACTGTTAGACTAATGTTCTGATTGATTAAAGTCTATGTAGCTACTTTAGGCAAAAAGGATACATTGCTACATAAAGAAACCCTGTCCTTATGAAAGATAATATATGGGGGTTGACAAGAAAAGGCCTGGAGTTAGATACTCTCCTGGTTGAGGTAATGGCTACCAGGAAAATAGTTTTTCAAGTCAGAATTTTTAAGTCCACCTTGCCAGCAGATTCAGTTGAAGCTTGGGTTAACTCCTGTAGCAGTACACTCTGGTCCCAAGGAGGAGTAGGATTCTTACTAGGAGGTCAAAGAAAGAAGGTACCTCTCAGGAAAACCTTACACAATTTGGGAGAGCCCAATGAAGCGTGATTCTCACCAATATTAAAATTCAAAATAGCCACTAGCTGAACTCTGATAGTGGAATAACTGACTCCATTGTGGAACATGGAAGTGAGAACGTCTAATACTGCTGGCACTGGAGCTGGAAAAGGATCTAAATTTCTCTTAAAAGCCATTGGTAAACGTTTTCCATTCACTTTTGTGAACTTCAACAGTGGAAATTTTCTAAGAGGAAGGGAGAATGTGGACAAGTTGGGAAAAAAGCCTGGAATGACTAGCCATCATGAGAAGTGCAGAAAACATGCAGTCAGTTTCAGGACCTAAATGTCTGGATGAGGCATTCCAGACAGGTCTGGATTTGGTCCAGCACCCAAACTGGGTGTGCTAGATGAGGCCAGAGAAAGGGAAACTACGCCTGTTGAGGCCAGAAAGAGGCAATGAGTATGACTGTGCTCTTCTGCTGTAATAATTTCTGCGAGAAGTTTGGGATTAGAGGAGCTGGTGGGTAAGGATATAGGAGAAGGGAGAGCCAATCATGAATCAGTGTGCCTCTCGGTGACTCCCCTATGATGGATCAGAACAAAAAACCTGCTGCATTTTGTACTGACAGGCAAAGCAAAAAGACCGCAGCATGGCTGGCCCAACTGATTAAAGATTTAAGTCGCTACTGTTGGATTAAGAGACCACTCATGAGGTAGAAGACATCTGCTCAACCTGTCTGCTAGAATGCTGGACTTCTCCAGAATGTGCACTACTATTTGAAAGCAGTTGGAATATATCACCCACTGCCTCACTCTCATCATTTCTCAACACAAAAGGTAGCAATGTGCTCCCCCTTCTTTGATGATGTGCCAGACTAGTGGCATATTGTCTGTCTGGACAGATGTCATCCCTACAGGTTGGACATCCTGAAAAGGCCTGTAATGCTAGCAGAACTGACCTCATCTGTAAGACACTGAGGTGAAGAATGTCCTCTGATGGGGACCACGTGCCTTGGACCATCTTCTCTATGTAATAGTTCCCTCCCCTGTTGGGAAGCACCCATGGTCAATGACTTTGGAAAGGGAGAGACAAAGGAACAGCCCTAGGACACTTCTGAAGACTGAATCCAAGTTACATGAACTCTGGAGATGTTTGTTACACAGATTGGAAAGGACATGGGTTGGCACCTGATGGACCACTGAACTGCTAGTGTCCATTGCAACACTCTCATATAATGTCTTGCCAAAGGAACCACAGTAGTGGAGTCTGCCACTGACCCCAGAATTCGCAACAGTCTGACAAGTGGTGTCTGGTGAGAAAAACCTGTGATGTCTGGTTTCATATGGTGGATAATCTGTTCTGCGGTAACCTTGCTATTTGAATTGCTGTGTCCAAATTAACTCCTATGACTTCTAGAGTCTGTACTGGGGAGAACTGAGATTTGTTATGATTTACTGTAATCCCTCGATGGGAGCACAGCTGGAACAAACAGTTCCCAGCCCAGGCTAGAAGAGGCCTGGAAGAAGCAGTGAGGAATCAATCATCCAGATAGGGGAACACCCGGAATCCTTGAAGTCTAAGATGAGCTGCAACTACTGCCATGCATTTGGTGAACACTCGGGGGATGTGCTGAGACCAAACTGCAGGGCCCTGACCTGAAACTAACCGGTCCCTAACTGGAAGTGAAGAAACCTCCTAGCAGTCGGTCCATTCTGATAAGGTAGTATGTGTTCTGAAGGTCTATTGAGCACATCCAATGGTCCTTCCTCAGAAGAGGGAGGATGGTCTGCACTATGATGTTCCAGAACTTCATATATGTTTGACATATTAATTCAGGTGATTGAGGTCCAAAATTGGCCCAAGATCCCTGTTCTTTTTTGGCGCCAAAAATAATCTCAAATAAGTTTAGAATCCTTACTGGTCTGGTGGGACATCTTAGATGACTTGCTTTTCTAGTAACATTTTTATTTCTACTGTTTTTATTTCTACTGTAGCTGCCTTTCTTTAAGAATTTGGAATGCTGGGAAGTTTCTTTACTGGTGCAGTGGATAAAGAAAAGGAACACAATAGCCTCTGGTAACAACTGCCTGCACCCAGTCATCTTTGGTGATGGATATCCAGGCTTCTGAGTGCAGAGACAAGTGCCTCTTTGACTGCCTCCAGAGTGCAGCAGTTGAGCAACTGTTCAGAAGCACTGATAAGACCTCTTGGAGAATGGACCCCCTGAAGCTTTGATTCTGTGGGACTCCTGTGCCACGAGGGCAAGATCTACTGTTAGAACACTGACCTCTGCTTCTGGGAGATCTACCTCCAGAACAGTACTGAGAAAATACTTGTGACTTCCAGAACCACAGCTTTTTATGACCTTCTGTTTCTAGACAAGTTCCTTGTGTGTAGGGGGGGGGGGGGAGAAAACTGTATGCTTATGGCAGAAAGTTTTCTCATGTTGGTCACTCCTGAAGACTGTGTCCCTGACCTTAGGACCAAAAATATTCAAGCCAAATGGGGAATTGATAAACGGTTACTCAAAATCACATATGTGCATCCACGTATGTCTCCTTACGGTGATGCCTGTACCCGCATTTCTCAAAACACCTTCTGTTAGGTTGGATACAAGTCAGATAGAGGTGTTCAACAGGGACTGAAGGGTATCTGGTTGTGATTCCACAGTATTCCTGTCTTCCACAGAGAGCTCCTTTGTCAAGTCTCTCTGAAACTTAGTTCTGTATGCCAAATAATTTAAAAACCTTAAAGCAAAAGGTAGAAGTGGAAACTTGCTTCCCACATCTGCCCAAAGTCCTGGACTCTCTATTATGGGAATGGAAAGATGAGCTCTCTTATCGAGCTCCTTCTTGGTGGCTGCTACTACTAACATAGCATCCACTGCCAGGCCCTTGTTCCAGTAGGAGCAACAAGACATTTATCACGTTTTCTGGGAATTAGTTCTGAGATGTCTGGTTTCTTCCATTCCAGTGAGAGATGAAATCCACCACCTCATTAGCCGGGGGAACCACCCAAAAAGTAACTAAGCCTGAAAACAAAAGCCTTAAGAAAACACATTCCTCCCAAGAAGGGGCTTTGGAAGGCCAATTTCTTTTCTGTCTCAGAGGTTCAAGGATCTCCCTGAATGAGATGTCCTCGAGTGGTGATCTTGGGTACCCTTCCCCTACATCGAAATCCTTATTGTCTATCAAAGACTCTGTGGAAAAAGTCAACATGCTTTCTCTTACACTTTTGTTTCCAAAGAGCCTCCATACAGGGGATGTTCTGGGAAGGATTCAGAAGACTGCAGTGTGTCCTGAATGAGAACCATCTCTAGGCTAGTGTGGACTAGCTGTTCCAATGGGAAAGACTGTGCAGGGTCAGGACCCAGGACTATCAGCTGTGCTGCAGATGGAGCTATGAGAGATAGATATGTCTGTTCTCCAGCCTTGAAGAGCACTCTCTCAACTGCCTTGAAAGCAGAAGCCAATGGGAAACCCAAAATCACCCCAGTAGGAGCAGAAGCTGCCACTACAGGATGACCGAGGGAACCCAGTCTAATGCTGATGCTACAAGAGGAAGGGATGGCTCCAACAACATTGGAGTCTAGCTCCTACCCCCCAGACATGCATGGAAGCTTCAGGTCTGAGGTCCATCTGGCTACAAAGAAATTGGGGCTGGCAAGATCAGAGAAGATGTCAGAGATGAAGATGACCACAAATTCTGATCCGACAAAGACAACCCAGGAAATCTCGGAACCAGAATCCTCAAACCTGGAGGTCAAACTGGGGTAGTAGTAGCCATGGGCAAAAGAAAGGGTCCAAAGCTCACATGTCGGATGGGAGACGGAGACAAGAAAACTCTAAACTGAATTTGGGTCCTGAGGAATTTCACCATCATTACATCCACATCAGCTTCTGTCAAACTTCTAGCAGACCAAATGGACCTTAAAGAGGAAGATGTGGAAGTTGGTCTACAAGTCTTCTGCCTAGGTCCCTCCTGAAGAAAATCGGGAATGCAGCCTAGGGGAGACAGGTTCCAGAGAAACCTCAGCTCCGGTAAAGGAGGAGTCCTGGATTGTGCCGATGTCAGATATGAGGAGGTTGTGGGATCTGAAGACTTTGAATGCTTAGCAGTTGGAGCTGAAGATAACACTGACAAAGGAGAGTGGTCAGATCATCACTTCCTCATTTCTCTGCCATTTTCTTTGGGCCTATTGCTCTTGTCCCCCTTGTGTTTCTCCAAGGAATTCTTCCTGGATGGGGAAGCTCCAGAGGCAGGCAAATTAGACTTGGAGGATTCTCCTGGAGGTAAAAGACCCTCGATAGCCAGCTTCCTGCATTGTTCAATCATAGCCTGATGGCCAAAGGCCATGCAAATTGAACAATCTTCTTCCAGGTGTGCTGTCAATAAACAATACACACATCTAAGGTGTGCATCAGAGTCTGGAATTTTATGGCTACAAGCCACGCATTTTTTTAAAACCAACTGGTTTATCCGACATGATCAAAAGAAAACAGCAAAACGTAACAGCAGAGAAAAAGGCAAATATAAGAAACTACCAACAATGACATTGAAGATACACTGATGAAACAAGTGCATCAACAATAGTAAAAAAAATCAAATAGTAGCTAACAAACTAGTAAGGAGAAGAAAAGTAGAAAACAAGTTTAAGGTACAAAACAGGCACATGAAAAAAAATATTTGGAGGGGGGAGGGAAGGAAGAAATGAATGATATTATAATACTCTTTAGTTTATAATACACTAGTTAGTAATAAGGTATTAAAAATAAATTATGCTAATGAACTTAGCTGAGGCGAGCCTGAGCCAGCTAATCACGTCCATACTCAACGAGTGGAAATTAGATTTGAGGTAATATTGGGTACAAGAGGAAAGTGAACAAAACAATAAGCTCCTTTATAAGTAAAAAGAGAAGCCTGAGCTACGGATCCTAAAGTCTGGAGAAGCATCCAAAGCTGGAAGTGAGATCAGAACCAAAACCCATCAGTTGAGGAAAAGACAATATCAGATTTATATATTACTCCTAATGAAAATAACTGGGATCATATCATAAAAATCCTTGGGGAATCCATGCATGGGATAAAGCATTTAGAAACTACCTCTGTCTATTAGAAGTACAGGGTGCAATCCTGGGGTGTTTTCGGTTTCCCATCCATATATCCAAGCTGCACTTGAATATGGACAGGGATGAACTGTCCCACGGAAGTGGTATACCCATCCTTCCAAACGATTCTGTTGATGCTACAGAAAAAGAAGTTATGTACTTACCATAACGTTCCATCTGAGTAGGTAAACTTCATTTGTCAGCAACCTGTGGGTATCGGATCCGAGCCGGCAGCTTTAAACAGCTAAGATCCGAGCTCCAAGCTCCTCCCCCTTACCCATAACCCCCTGCCATCCCTCTCTGACCTCAGATCGAGTTTGCTATAGAAACACAGAACATTACCAAACAAAGGATCACCTGCACATCCTAACCTGGTGTTATCCGGAGAAAAAGGACAATGAATCCTTCTAGGACGCACTATAGGTTAGGGGGATGGAGGGGGGTTGTTTGCTGACAAATGAAGTTTACCTACTCAGATGGAACATTATGGTAAGTACTTTACTTCTTTATCTGAAGTAGTTAACTTCATTTGTTCATCAACCTGTGGGACAGAGACCCTAGCTACCCAAACTTGGGAGGTTCTCATGGAAGGATATTCCGGAGCACTGCAGAGCCGAAGGATGCTCTCCCTCTGGAAATTACATCCAACTTGTAATGGTTAATGAAAGTATAGGATGAAGCCCAAGTGGCTGCTGAACAAATGTCATCCAAGGAAACTCTGGAGCAAAAGGCAGCAGAAGTAAAGATCGATTGGGTAGAATGAGCGTGGACTCCTTCAGGTTCAGGCCGGCCAGAACTCTTATATGCAAGAGGTATACATTGGGAAATCCATCTGGACAATGTAACTTTTGATACTGGTTTGCCCAAAGAGGGTTTAGCAAAGGATACAAAGAGTTGCTCAGATTTCCTATGTTCAGTGGTCCTGTGCAAGTAGAATCTCAATTGCCTGTGTACGTCCAGAGAATGTAGTTTGTATTCACCCCGGTTTTGATAATTTGGAAAGAAAACTGGTAAATTAATAGATTGATTGATGTTGGGCTCAGAAACAACTTTGGGTAGAAAGGAGGGATTGGTCTTGAGGGAAACTCTATCTTTATGGAAGACCATGTATGGAGGTTTGGCGCAAAGGACTTGAAGCTCCGAAACCCTTCTAGCCGAAGTTATAGCAATGAGAAAAGCTGTCTTCCAAGATAAATATTTTAGATCTACCAAAGCTGCAGGTTCAAATGGAGGGGCCGTCAGAGACTGGAGAACAAGGGTTAAATCCCATGGAGGGACTGCGTCTTTAACCGGAGGTCTTAAGAGGAAAGTGCCTTTTAAGAAAGTCTTACATAATTTGGAAGAGGCCAAGGAACCGAGATCACTTCCCACATGATAATGGGAAATCGTGGCTAATTGGACTTTGACCATAGAAGAGCTGGCACCTTGGTTGAATAAAGTTGACAAAAATTCTAACACTGCTGGTATCGGGGCTGTAAAGGGATCCAATTTTCTATGCTCCGCCCAGATTGTAAAGCATTTCCATTTGCTGTTATAAACCTTTCTCATAGAAGGTTTACGAGCGGCTTACTAAGATAGCCTTAACAGAGGACGAGATGCCGGGAGTCCTAGCTATTACTGGAACTGGATCAACCAAGCCGTGAGCTTGAGGTTGTCCAGATTCGGGATTGATAATCCTAGTGGGTGAGAGATCAGATCCGGGGTGGGATCTAGAATCCATGGAGGATTCACTAGATGAGACCATAGGCATGGGAACCACGTTTGACGAGGCCAGAATGGGGCTATGAGGATCACTCTGCTCCCCAACCGATGGGCTTTCTGCAAGAATTTTAGCATTAGGGGAAGAGGGGGATAAGCATAAAGTAGACCGGATGGCCAAACATGCACCAGAGCATCTCTGGGGGATTCCCCTGGTGGGGGATTTAGAGCGAAGTAGTAGCTGCACTTTGCATTCGAAGGAGACGCGAAGAGATCGCAGCAAGGTTGACCCCACTTGAGGAAGATTTGCTTCGCTATTCTGGGGTTCAGAGACCACTCGTACAGTGAGAGGATGGTTCGACTCAGCCTGTCTGCCAAAATGTTCGACCGACCCGGAATGTGCACCGCTATGAGAAAGCGGTTGGTGGAGATCGCCCACTCCCAAACTCTCATGGCCTCTTGACAAAGTGGTTAAGATCTGGTTCCCCCCGGTTTGTTGATATACCAGACCACTGACATGTTGTTTGTCTAAATTGCAACTTCTCTAAGGGAAGAAGGGCCTGGAGTGCTTGCAACACCAAAAGCACCGCTCTCATCTCTAGGACACTGATATGCAACAAAGTCTCTGAATGGGTCCACGTGCCTTGGACGGTTCTGCCCATACAGTGCCCCCTCCACCCTAGGCGAGAAGCATCCGTGGTCACAGTGGCTAGAGGTGGGGACATAGAGAAGGGACGCCCTATCTGGAGGTCCGGGGACTGCATCCACCAGAGCAGGGATTTCCTGCAAACCCTGCTGAGGGAAATGGGTGAACTCAGTGGATGTTGCAGGTTGGACCATTAAACCTGCAAGGTCCATTGTAGTATCCTCATGTTCAAGCGTGTTAAAGGTAGCAGATTGATTGTTTCCGCCATGGAACCTAGAGCCCTCAGGACCACTTCTGCTGGAGGAGCCAAGGATTGTAGAAGGGCCAGTACATGGAGCTTCAGAGTTCGCAGCCGGTCCAGAGTTAAGAAAACTTTCAATAGGTTTGTGTCTAACCTGGCTCCTATGAAGTCTAAGATCTGGGTTGAAGGGAAGATTTCTTGAGGTTGACTGTGATTCCCAGCCGGGAGGCCAAGTGAAGGAAGTCATTTCTGGCTGAACATAGTAGATGCCTGGTGGGGGCGGTCAGGAGCCAGTCGTCCAGGTACGGGAAGACCTGTATTCCCTGGAGTCTCAGGTGGGCTGCTACAACTGCCAAAACTTTGGTGAACACCCTGGGGGCTGTGGTGAGACCAAAGGGAAGGGCCCTGAATTGGTAGTGGCTGGCTCCTAGCCAGAAGTGGAGAAACCTTCTGGATCGTCTGTCCATCAAAATGTGGTAGTACGCATCCTTGAGGTCTATCGAGCACGTCCAGTCGTTCTCCTGTAAGAGTGGGAGAATGGATTGAATGGTGACCATCCGGAACTTCTCTTTGGCCACTGACAGGTTTAAAAGGGACAGGTCGAGGATTGGCCTTAAGTCCCCCGTCTTTTTTGGCACCAGAAAGAACCTGGAGTAAAAGCCCGATCTGGATTGGTCTCGAGGGATGTGCTGGATCGCTCTTTTTTCTAGCAGCTGGTTTATTTCTATGGCTGCTGCCTCCCTTTGATTGGGTGAGACATCGGGGAGGCTCCGGGGTCTGGGAGGGGGATACAGAAAGGGAATTTTGTAACCTCTGGATATGATTTGAAACATCCAGTGATCTGTTGTAATGGACTCCCAAACTGCTAGGTGCCTCGAGAAGTGCCCCCCGACTGCCTCCAGAGTGGAACAGTCGGGCAACCCTTCAGGGCTGCTGCGTGGGCCGATCAGAAAAGGGTTCTCTCGACCCGAAATTCTTCGGTCCCCCTCGCCTCTGGGCCTGCGTCCACCCTGTCCTCCTCTGCCTCTGAAGGACGAGGGGTCCAGAGCGAAACAGGACTGTTGAGACTTCCGGAACCACATCTTCTTTTGTCCTCGTTGGTTCCTGGAGAAGGACCTCTTGGGAGCCGAGAAGCGGACTCCGACAGCAGACAACGTCTTCCTGTCTTTCTCACTCTGGACCAGCGTGTTGTGAACGGTCTTGCCAAATAGTGAAGAACTGTCAAATGGGGCATTTGCGAAGGACGCCTTGAAGGGTTCCGCAAAGGCGGAGCCAAGCACGTCGTCGTAAGACAATGCCTGCTCCGCTAGCTCTACCGGCTCCTTCCATAGCATGGGAAAGAAGCCACATAGAGGTGTTCGAAATGGACTTGAGTGGCCATTCGAGCTGAGAATACCTTCTTATCTGTGGCCGACATGGACTCTGGGGGGTGACCCGGCGTATTCCTTGATGAGATCCCGCCGGAGTCGTATCATGTGTGCCATATAATTCAGCGACCTTACGGAGAAGGTAGCTGAAGTGAACATCCGCTTCCCCAGGAGGTCCATCATCCGAGACTCCTTGTCGGGAGGGTGGACCGAGGAACTCTCCTGGGCTAGTTCCTTCTTGGTGGCGGCCGCCACCAACACGGCATCTACTGGAGCACCCTTGCTCCCAACTGTCCTATCAGTGGAGGGACTGAGGATTCTATCTGATCTCTTAGGAATGGGCTCCACAGTGTCCGGTTCCTTCCATGCCCTGGTAGGAATCAGATCTACCAGGGGATCGGCGGGAGGGGACACCCAAGTGGTAGATGGGCCTGCGTCAAACACCTCCAGAAACACAGACTCATCCGAGGAAGGTTTTTGGGCTGACCACCCCCCTCTAATTTGAAGCATTTCCATGATGTCTCCAAAGGAGACGTCCTCGGGGGGTGACCTTGGGGAACCGTCCTCGGGGGGGTGATCTTGGGAACCTTCCCCTTCCTCTAAGTCTGTGACCTCTGTCAAGGACTCGGGTGAGTCCAAGTGCCTCCTCTTGCACTTACGTTCCTCCAAGGGAACCATCTGGGACGTAGGCGCAGGCTGTCCCTGGGGCCGGGTGATGGAAGGTAGGCCCGTCTGAGAGAGAGTTCAGGGTGGAACTGTAGAAGGAGCCTGGGGCCTCGAGTCCCTCAACAATACCCTCTTCACAACATCGAACGCCGAAGGAGAACTGCTCTTGGATCCGAAAGCAGTCCCCTCGGATCCGATGTGTGGATCGGAGCCGGCGCCGAAGCAATCAGATCCGAAGAGCCAGTATGCTTCGACCGAGACGGAGCCGAAGACACACTGACTCCTACGGATCCGAAGCTCAGCTCTCGGCTCCGAGAGCTGGGATCCGAAAAGGGACCCGACAAACTCAAGGGTGCGGTCGGAGCCGAAGTACGAGGTACTATCGGCGCCGAACCTCCCCCGGCTCCTATGCAACCCAGATCCGTAGGCTCCGAACCCCGGAAGTGAGTCAGAGAAGGCGCAATCGGGGCAAAAAAGGGGGTCGAGCTCCCCCCCGGAGGGGGAGGGAGGCAGGAGCACTCCCATCTGCAGCTGGGCCTGGAGGAACTACGCATCATCTGGTCCATATCTGCATCGGACAAGCTTCGGGTGGACCTAGAAGAGGCCACCGAGGTGGGCCGGGAGTGCCGCCTCAATGACCTCGAAGGTGACCGGGTCTCCTACTCCGGCTCCAGGGAGAAACTAGGTGAACGCAGCCAGGAAGGAGAAGGCCTGGAAGCCCTGGGAGAGGCTGCCTGTTTAGCCGGCGGAGCCGAGGAGGAAGACTCGGCCCGCCGCTTGTGATGTCTCTCTTTTTTCCTCTCCTGCCTTGCTTCCCTCTCCCCTCCTGGCCTAAGGTGGGAGGATGAGTCCTGGCCAGGGGAGCAGGGATGGAAGGAGGCGCCATGGAGGGAGAGGAGGACGAAGTCGAATCCGGGGGGCAAAAGTCCCGCCAGAATCAACTTCAACCTCCTGTCCTTTAGGGCCCTGGGGTTGAAGGCTGCACAAATAGTGCAGCCTGAGGAGAGGTGGTCAACCCCAAGGCAGATAACACACTGAGTGTGGCCATCCACTGGGGATAGCTTATGGCCACACTCTGTGCATTTAGAGAAAAAGGTTTTCGGGGCCTCAGACATAGTCTGACAAAAAAAAACCCAAGGCCCAACACACACGCCTTCACACACACGGGGGGAGGGAAGGAAATGAAACTACACTAAAGTTAAATTATAGAACTAAAAATTTCTAACGAGGGAGCAACACACACAACAGCAATTTAGCTACAAGAAAAAAGGTAGATAATAAGGATTTTTTCTCACTAAACAACTAACTCCCATGCCTGGAACTCGTAAGCTGCTGATTCAACCGCGGCAAATGAGATCTGAGGTCAGAGAGGGATGGCAGGGGATTATGGGTAAGGGGAGGAGCTTGGAGCTCAGATCTTAGCTGTTTAAAGCTGCCGGCTCGGATCCGATATGGATCCGATACCCACAGGTTGATGAACAAATGAAGTTAACTACTTCAGATCAGGTTTAGATCCCTAGACACAGTACTTCTGACAACACTGCTGATGTGCCATTAATTTGTCAGTAATGGGTCGGAGGATGCCTTGTATGCTAGACACAGGTCACTGCTTAGCAATTTGTAGGATAAAGAGTACAGTGACAGGCCTTTGACTAGGTCCATGAAGGACATGTTTTTCCAGGCACTGGATCCTTTTAGCTTACTAACAGGGCATTCCAGTTGTTGCATACATCTGGACAAATACATGCTAAAGGAGGCATTATATTCAGTGACTGGACTATTGACAGCTGAGTAAAGGGGGACAATGACATCCCTAGATCTAGGCACAATCCGTTTGTTTATAAGCTGTGCCATATAAAAGGCATTTCTTACAACATTGGAGACATACTGGTCAAAGGTTAGGTCAGTGACGACTTAAGTTCTCAAGTCCAGAACAAATGGGTCAAACCTTTGGGGTGTACTGTTAATGTAGTAATTCCCTAGGGCAGATGACTTCCAAAGGATGCAATAATGCATTGTTTTGCATTTAGTTCAGACCATGATTTTGGCACCAGTTATTTATTTGGGACAAACTTTCTTGAAGGATGGCCAAGTCATTTGGCTTTTCAATGACTGCTACCAGCTTACAATCATCTGCAAATAGTCAGCCAGAGCTCTTTGCATTGGTTTTTACTTCAGAAAAGTAGATGCCAAACCGAATAGGTCCTGGCACAGAACCCTGGGGAACTCCAATGGTGACTGGTTTCTATGTGGAGGTATCTTCCCCTATTTTGATTTCCTGCGTCCTGTGAGCCAGCTGGCAATTCAACTGGTTACATTGACTTACATTGGAATGTTCATTATAAGACACTATGGGGTCAGAAAAGACTTCAGACAGTATGTGGAAGCCTTTGAACGAGAGATGCAAACTATCCTTTTTAAAGCAAGTAAGACTGTTGAGTATCTAGTTCCATGCTGACACATACTGGATCCCCCTCCCCCACAATGGCATCAGTTTTTTAGCCAGTTGTTGAAACTCTTTTTACCTACACATCATTAGTAGAAAAGAGAGGATTCCAGTCAGCATCATGCTCATTAGTAGAAAACAGAGGATTCCAGTCAGCATCAAGGTCTTGCCTGCATTTTATGACATGCACAGAGCTCAGAAATGTCCCCCTGCATCTCCCACAGGGTTTTGCCTAAATTTGATCACCCCCACATTCAGCAGTACCATGTCAGGGGTAAGTCCTTAGGCCACTTCACTTTATTATTTACATCTCTGATGTCAAGGATGATAAAGGGTCTGTGGATGACAAAGTTTGGGAATGACTGCAAACTCTGAGCTATCAAATCTCCACCTAACTTCCAGATTCCCCAGAAGGGACTAAAAGGTACAAATAAACCATGCCAGGACCATGGCCTTATGCTGAATGCCAATAAATATAGCACAGTGTCCACTAGCTACTACAGGCATCCATGTCTCTATCACACAGATAGCATCTCTTTGAAAATTGACACAAAGTTAAATTAGGGACTTGCTGGAGAGAGATATATCAGTCAAAAAATCCCTCTTCATTGGAAAAGGCTTCCTTTAAATGTAGCAAAGCAAAGTAACTCACTAATCCTCTCAAAATGCATCCTGGACAAATGGACAGGAAACCACAAATCCATCCCTCAAACTCTCACTGAAAGAGCGATTATGTACTTTGTATTGTAGAAGAAAATAGGATCTTGAGGCCTTGCTACAAGTGATCTAGCCAAGCAAAAGGCTAGCAAGAACCTATGACTATACACAGTGGAGATCTATATCCATAGAAGCTGCCAGACACCAGGTAACCACCCCTTACTGACACCCAAATATTCTCATCTCACCTGGCAGACATGGCCTACTTGTAGGACCTCAGAAGTATGTGTGTTCCAATAGTTAAGTATGCATTTACAATGGATGGCTGAACTACCAATTACATAGATCTGTCAGCATTTACCTGCAGAATGGATAACCGTTTCAGTAAGCATATTCACAATCTCGAAACAGTCAGGTCCCTGCAGTTCAGGCAAAAAATGAAAAGGTGACAGCTATGTGGCACATCTTGCATTATTTATACTATTATCGAGATTGTATCATGAGCATATGATAAAGAAAACATTATACATTCATGCTAATTACAGATCACAAAGAACACATTGGTGGCAGACATCTGGTGGATCCACTGTCAGAGCAAATTAATTTGCTGTGACCAGCACCACGGTGTTGAGTTGGTGGAGATGCATTAGGAGAACTCTGCATCACTTGCATTCAATGCAGATGAAAATATGGACATTACTACTGGGATACTTCCACAATTCAACATACCTCTTCTAGAATAGGTGAACAGCCTGTGACTGGCAGACGGAATCAGGCTGTTGGCAATGGAGCAGACAAGGACCATTCCATATCTATGGTCAGCCTCTGTATATATATGAATGTTGCTGCAGTCTAAATGAGTATCTGTCTAGGCAGCTCATGGTTTCCCATGCTGACAATACTGAGGCCTTATTACACAGCTCTGCATGACAGTGCTGAAAAAGCTGCAAGGCATGAAAGGAAAGGCAAAATTCCAAAATCAGGTACTCATGAATGTTTGGATAGAATTTTCTCATGCTAGTCACCCCAATGGTATCAGCTAACAAGCACTGTCTGGTCCAGCTAATCTTTTGGCAAGCCTGCACACATCACAACATGGCCACCAAGATTTCGACTACAATCATGCATTTATTTCCTCACTCCTCGCAAATACGGCAAGTCCAACCATTTCTACTCCTCTGTAGACAATCCTAGCAATGTAACACATAAGCCTGCTCCTGGTCTGGGGCATTCTGTGATTATGACCCACTCATAAACTTGATGTAGAGGACCATGCCACAGAAAGAGAAATGGATGTTTCCTGTGTCCACGATCTGTAACCGATAATTGTCCCTATTTATATCATCTGTATGTGGTATGCTACGTGTCCAAATGACGATGGCTGTACTATACATAATCTGAAAAGACTAAAATGATGGCAGTGTCTGATGCCACAGGTGGTCAGGGCATGCACCTGTCAAAGCACTGTGCGGATATCACAATATGCAGGGACATGTGACATGTCAGAGAGCCCAATTGTCTACCAAAGGTTGCCATGTCACTGGCAGCCAGACATACTATCCTTCTTTGTGTGGATCTGGCTTCTTCCTAACTACTTTCTTGATGCCATCCACCCTATCCTGTGGATGTTCTGGTTCTGGTGATTGAGGCTGTAGTGCCAGAGGTCTAACATCCACTGAACTTAAACATGTGACATAAACAACATGCTAGAGAGACCAACAGGTGTCTCAAAGGATTCCTCACACTATGGAATAAGCTCCCCATCCATGTTAAGCAGAGTTCATCCCTGACCCTACTCAAACAAAACCTTGATCACTGGATGGGAAATTGCAAATTTACCCCTGATCTGGCCCCCGTGTCTCTGATGAACAGATGTCAACAGCATGTTAATTAATTGGCAGTGAACATACACCCCAACATAACTCTTAGTTACCACTTTACTAACATACCTTATCATATAGGCATCCAAAGTACTCTAGAACAAAACTGGGTTAGGTTGCATGGCTAGGCTTATAAAGACCCTGGTGATCATTAGCAAAGTATAAACCTATGAATAGGAGGCCACCATACTCTGATTATGAAAAGAAAAAGTGACCACCCAGTATTTTTTTAGGTGGGGGTTGGACAGCACCCTGAATATATCCACAATACTGAAATGACCAAAGGGCAGCACTCTAAATTGATAATGATTGGCTCTGGGTGGCTCTGGGTGGGGTTAGACCAAAGGGCAGCATTCTATACTGATAATGACTGGCTCCCAGCTGGAAGCACAGAAACCTTCTGGAATGCCTACGTCATCATTATATTATGGTAGGGGTCTTTGAGCACATCCAGTTGCCCTTCCTCATGAAAGGCAGAATGGACTGCACCATGACCCTCTGGAACTTGGTCTGTTTGACATAGTGGTTCAACGTGTTCATATCCAAAACTGGCCTGAGATCCTTGTCTTCTTTGGAACCAAAAAGAACCTTGAATAGACCCACATCTGTGTTGGTCTGTCAGGACCTCTTGGATGACTCGATTTGCTAACAGCTTCTGAATTTCAATGACTGCATCCCTTCTCTGACGGGGTAGCACTTCAGGAAAATGTCTGAGATTTAACCTTTGGAATTTTAAAAATGAAATTGTGTAACTTCTGGATATGACTCAACACCCATGTTTCTGAACGGATGGCCTCCCAAGCTTCCTGATGAAGAGCCAGATGACCAGATTACATCCAGAGTTGAACAGTTGGGCAATCCCTCAGGGTCACTGAAAGGGCTTCCAGGAGAAAGCTCTGTAGAAGCCCTGGTTTTGCAGACCACTCCTGCAAAGCATGTGATTCCCATTTGTAGTAACCCCCCTACTACATGGGAACCTTCTGAAGGAGATTCTTGAAAAGGCCACTGTGCTTTTCTGAAGAACATATCTTTACCCACCTTCAGGTTCTGAGATAATATCTGTTGAGAGGCAGCAAAATGTACTGCAATGGCAGACAGCATCTTTCCATCTTGCTCGCTCCTGGTAAAAGTGTCCTTAACCTTAGGCCCAAAATGTGAACAGCGATCATACGGGGGCTTAATAAAGAATGCCTTGAAGCAGTATGCAAATTATACAACCTCAAACAAAATGACAAGACATGGCAATGCTGTCGTCAGCGACTCAGGACATGCCATCAGTTGCATTAGAAAGCAGACATGTTGGCAATAGAATGCAAAGCAGATAACCGAGTCTCTAGAGTCTTTTGAGACTCCGGAATCTGCTGTATCTTAACCACCCTTGACAATTCTGACCCAATGTCCCGCTGAAATCTTGACAGTGAGTCAGGTAGTTTAATGCTCTCAGTATGAACATGGCTAAGGAGCAGGAATGCTTCCTCTAACCGGTCCCATGCCAAAGACACCTTGTTTGGGGGATGAACCAAAAACCTCTTCTGCAATGTTGTTAGTGGCTGCCACCACCACAACAGCATCAATGGCTGGACCCTTACTCCAGTGCTGCTGGTCCTTGGAAGGGGCCAGAATCTTGTCTGGTTTCTTTGGAATTGGCTCCACCATATCAGGCACCTTCCATGCCCTCTGGGACACAAGTTCAATAAGTGCATCCAGATTGGGTTTCCCCCAGGACGTGGATGGGCTCACCCTGAAGGCCTCCAAAAATACAGTCTGGAGGTGGGGCTTCGGTAGTCCAACCCCAGTGCTGGTGAAGCAGCTCCAAAAGGGATCCCCTCTCCTTTATTAAAGTCAGTATCCTCTGTGAAGTATTCCTCTGGAGAAACAAGGTGCTTCCTCTTGCACCATCTCTTGCGGAGACTTCCCACCTTCATGAATCTGTGTGTGGGGGGGTTGGGACAGAACAGGCAGGAGGCCCCGAGGGTAGGGCAGATTGGAGACCACCTGGAGTGGGCTGTCCTAGAGAAGACTGATGCATGTCAACAAGTATACACATTGAGGAGAAATGAATACCAATGGCAGCCAACCACTTATTTCTCTGACAGAACATCCTCTCTACAACATCAAAGGCAGAGGCTGAAGCTGGCACCTGGTAACTCACACATCTAGGATCTGGAGATCCAAAAGATAGACCAGACTGCATTGAGGAAAAGTGCAGAGAGACAGAAGTCGAACTATCGACAGCAGAGGCACCAAGCAGGAGGAATGACTCAGAAACCCAAAGTGTTGAATTCCGACCCAGAAACTCCTGTCTCAACATGTCAGCTCCAGAACTGCTGGAGTTTAGGAAACGAATGGCAGGGTAGGAGCTGAAAATTGGCCAAGCCATTGAATCTGACCCTAGGGGTGAAGAGGCAGCCAGCTCTGATAACCTCGGAACTATAAGGCCGAGGGAGGAAATCAGCTTGATGGAGCTGGAGCCTCGGGTCGAGGACTTGAAGCCAAAAGGATCAGTTGTAACTGCATCTGAGGTTGCAAGAAGAACTGCATCAGCTGCTCAAGTCAGGGGTCTTAAACTCCCAAATAGGATGACTGAGCTAATGAAGCCACTGATGGAGGCTTAGAAGCTTGCCTACTAGTTGAATGCTCCGAGGACCAGATCTGAGATGAAGATGCTCAGATCCAGGGAAGAAAAGAAGACAAAGCTGGCAAATACTCTCGCAGGATAGAGGGGGAGAAGGGTAAAAGGTTCAGCCCAAGGGAGCTCCAGGAAAGGACTCAGGACACAGAGTAGGGGAAGGAGTCCTTCCCCTCAGTCTGCTCCAAGGGAGATCAGGTCTAAGTTGTTTTATCTGATGATTGTGCTGAAGCCACTGGAGAAGCCAAAGATCTTGTGACCTTCGGATCTGGAAGACAGAAAGAAGAGAAAACTGATTTTCCATCCCCCTTCAAGGATTTGGGGCCCTTAGATCCCTCCCTACTGCCCCGATCACTTGCTGACCTTACTAGAAGGCATGGAAAAGGAGGAAGAGTTGCTTGCTGGCAAAATATCCTTGAAGGCCAACTTGGCCCTTCTCTCATTCACAGCAGGAGCACCAAAACTCTCACAGACAGCACACTGCAAATTGAGGTGAGCGGCCCCAAGACAATAAATGCATCTGTTGTGCTCATATTGAGAAGGGAGCTTACGGCCGCACACCACACATTTTTAAAAACCCTTCTCCATAACAATCTACACAAACTATTAAAATATCAGGACTAATGAAGTACAACTCCTCCATTATTATCCTATCAACAAACACTAATGCAGAAAGGATGGGAAAAGTCCACTAACAAAACACACTCTCTAAATCTAACTACTAACAAGAGATTTACACTAAAAAATCACTACTAACAACTACACAAGAGTTGAGAAAAGGAGAAACAATATTAAGCTAAAAACACTTGCAAAAGGAAATACCAAACGAAGCTCAGACCAAACCGCTGTCTAGGAAGGTGGCAAACGAGATCTGGGGTAATCCTAGTTGGGCCAGGGATTATGGGTAGAGGAGGTGGGGCATGAGGGCTGAAGTCTTTAGGATCCAATAATCCACAGGTTGAACCCACACAAAAAAAGATAACATCGGACCCAAGTGTTTAGCTGCAGAGGGATTAACTAAAGCTGCTGTTGGGCCAGGTTTTTGAAGAGTATCTAAAAACTTAAAAGACTGAGAAACTGTATACATCCTGTTTACTTTTTTAGGGGCAGTTGTCTGACTATTAGGAAAACTGCAGGCAGTAACATACACACATCATCCAAAGCTGACAGAACTGGGGGACTAGGTGAAAGTTCTGGAAATTCCTTCTGTAACACCTCATAGTATTCTCTGAGGGACTGAAAATCCTCTGTACTCTCCTACTGAAACACTGGGACATTCTGGAAATACTCTCAGATAAAGAGACCCCCCCCCCCCCCCAAGGGAGAATCAGAAACTGAGCTCACCTTTGAGCTGAATCAGAAATCTAAGGAGAAAAACCCTGTATCTGTCCCGTCATCTTTTTGTCCACATTCAGAATCTTGAATCTCCTCAGGAAAAGATGCATCCCTCTTCCTTTTACTAGACACTACTTTATAACAAGGATCAATAGCCTGAATTTAAACCTGAGCCAGACCAAGTAAATTACTCCTGTCCAAAGAAATTTGATGAGTATATGATACAGGTTTAGTTTTCTGTTTCTTTTTGACAGGAACAATGGGCCCAACAGTATTATTAGTGACAGCAGCAGCTTCACCAGGGATGTGCACAACATTCTGACAAAACAGGGAAGCCTTCCCTGAACCCTCTCTCAGGACGGAGAAGAATGGCAATCTGTTGCCCACTAAAGAGACGCCAACAGCAGCAGCAGATGTGGCTAACCCCTGGTGCATAGTGGTTGTCTGTGCTATACCATAGGGATCCGGGGTAAAATATGAGTAGTCTGAGGCACAACTAATGGCCACAGAAGAGTCACCCACCTGTGGCTGAGGCAAACTGCTAACCTGCTGTGGTGGCAAAGGCTGTTTGCTTAACTTTTTCTTTTTGTGGCTGGAAGAAAGACTGACTTTGGGACCAACAGTTTGTTCCATTGTCAAACCAAAAATGATGCCTCTTAGAGCATAAGCCGACCAACAATCCTTGAGAGTCTCACAGGAGCGTACTCTTTCGCAGCAGGAAAGCTCTAAAGGGCTTGGCAACCAAACCTGTGTTTTCAGTCAGCTCAGCTCAAGCTGACTAATTGTTAGGGTGCGTAGAAGGTGCCCTGAAGCTTTGGAAGCTGTCCGACTGTTATATCCTTGCAGGATATAATGTATACAGTTTGGCCTACTGCAGCAGTGATCGATATGAACAATATCAACTGTGCATCACACTCCTGACCTACCATCACATGCATTTTCTGCACCTCTGATTTTTGAAGACTTTTCACCATTCAGCTTCCCTGGTATGCCACCCTTCTTTCTTCTCCCATATTTTCCTTATCTTTCTTGGTGGCTTCCTAAACTTTTCTTATCAGGACTTCATAAATCATTCTGCTTTTAACTTTCCTGTTTTCCATTTCCTTCAATGGCCTTTATTTTCCCTTCCCTTCTCACCTTTCTTTTCTTTTCCCGAGTTACTGCTTCTTTCCTCTTCTCCAGTAATTTGTCACTTAGTCCGCTGTTCATTTTGTGTTAACCCAAATTCCTGTAGGATTTTGAATATTGTGTGCCCTTCTACCCCTTCCTTAGTTAATTCCCACCTTCGCCTTTCTCCCTTGTTCTTCCATTTTTCTACTTGTTTCTTCCTTATAAAATGTCCCATCCTCCTGTCTCTTCCTTTCCCTTCTTCCCATTTCATATTGTCCCATCTTTTTAGTGCCTCCGCATTCATTATTTTATATTTTCTCACCATCCTATTTCTCTTTCCTCTCCTCCTTACTCTCTACTCATCTAAGTAGATTAAATACTAAGATCTGCATGGGTATGTGTGGGAGTCCCCAAAACCTTTTTTCCTATTTAGTCTTACTTTTTTTTTTTTTTGAGATTCATCTCCTTTTCCCTTTGTCTATCTACCAGCCTAAGTCCTGTAATTTTAGGTTGGTCTACACTGGGTCCACTGGCAGTTTTCTTAATATGTGTGCTTTAACTGGGAGAACCACCATTCTAATCACATTCCTTCTACCCAACTGTCTGGTTTTTATGTTCTCTTATCTCCAGTACCTCCTGAACTGTCTCATTCCCTCTTCTCCAAATTAATTTGTACTGTATCACAATGTGTGTCCTACATATTCTCAAGGGTATACGGGGTATTCTCTCTCCTGAATGCATTCCAATTCTCCCCTTCTTTCTCCTATCCTAACTTCTACTGTTTTTTTTTTTCTGGTTGCATCTAAACATTGAGGCCCTTTCATACCTTGCAAAAACTGGCATAACTTCCCCTATGGCTATCTCAACATTCTCGAAACATAAGCATGACGTCATCTGCATACATTGTGAACCCAACTGTAGACCTTTTCTTCCCTCCAGTTGTGATAACTTTTTCTTCACTTCAACTGCCAGATTTTCTAGGACTAGTGTGAAGAGCTCAGGGGAGAGAGGGTACCCCTGTCTGCCCCCCCCCCCACACTTTGAGTCTTGGAAATCCCTCCATTTACCATTGCATCTACTTTTGGTTCATTGTAAACTGTCTTTATCAGTTGTATAAAATTTTCACCCATTTGTCTTTTTTTCTACTATCTCCACAGAATTCCCATCTGACTGTATCAAAGGCCTTTTCTAGGTCAAAAATGACCATCTCTGCTTGTGTTCCCCCTTTTACGCTTCTCTTTCCATAAACTTTGATAGTGCCCACCAATTCATTTTTGCTCTACTTCCTTTCATGAAAGCATTCTAACACTTCAGTATTATTATTTGCAGCATCTCATCCGGTTTCCTTGCTGGCACTTTTGCCATTACCTTGATGTCTAAATTTATTAAGGAAACTGTTCCGTTTTCTCTACTTCTATCCTGTCTCCCCCTCTTTGGGAACACTACCACTCTGGTTCTTTTCACCGTTTCCGTTATTTCCCCAATTTCACTTATTCTTTCATACTACGCCTCCATAACTGTCTATATCACATCTCCACCTCAATTGAAGAACTCTTATCAGGTATCCATTTGAGCCCCCTGCCTTTCTCTCTTTCACTTCCGTCATTTTATCTTTGATCTCCTTCACAATGATTTTTGCATTCAGTTTCTCCCTCTGTATTCCTTTGATGTGGTACCTCTGTCTGTTACCTCCAAGCAGAGTTTCTTTCCTTCTCCTCTTCCTGGTAAACTTGTTGATAGTATTCTCTAATGGCTTCTCTAACCCTGCTGTCCAGCTGCATGATCTCTCTCTTTTTTTTTATCCGATTCTTGGTACCACTCTCTCACCTTTTTGTTTTTTGTACCTCCTTGCTAGATGTTTCCTCATTCCTCCCCAGTTATCCACAAGTAGTCCTCCCAATAACACTGCCCCACCTCTGCTGCAGTTGTTAACTTTACTTCTTGTTCAGGTTTATATTATATTACTTCTTCCTCTGTACTTAGTGCTTGTTCATACAACTTTTCCACATTTCCTTTTGTATCTTGCTCAGATCTCCTTCTAGTTTAATCTCTTCCTCCTTTCTCACCCATCCTCTCTCATTATTTGTCCTCTAATTGCTGCTTTGATTCCATCTTACCAGTGTTTCCCCAATTCTGTCTTGTCTATAGTATTCTTCTCCACTGTCTACTCCATTAGTTTTTGTAACTGTTGATGTTATGTAGTCCTATCTCATCATAATTCTTGCTGGACGGGTATGGTGCCGATTCTCGACTCCAACTCGGCAGATACTAAAGCTCAACAGCTTTTACTGGCTTGAGGCTAACCCCTATCTCATGGTGCCTCACGGCAATTCCCCAGATCTCGTTTGCCGCAAAAGCTTCGAGGTTGTCTCCTTACTGGCTCGTTGGCTAAGTAGAAGATTTTTGATAAATTTATTTCTCATCTAATTTCTTCTTTTTCTACCTTAATAGTTATCTATTATCTGTGTGATTGTTGTTGAGTTCTTGATCCCCTATTCCACTGTTTTAGGACTGTGCGGCACGTTTTAGTTAGAGGGCCATAGTTGACCGTTTAAATGAGAGGGCCTTTCCTCCCTGAGTGCTAGTCCTTCTTCCCTTAAAAAAAAAACAAAACATCTTTTTCTTCTCTTCATAACTTTGCTGTTGGTTATAGTTAGTGTTGTTATTATTGTAATTGTGGTTAGCCTTGTTTTCTTCTCAGCATGTCCAAACAGAAAAATAGAGAACATAAGGAACACCGCCCTTTGGGGTTCAAGAAATGTGACAAGTGTTCACGAAAAATGTCATTGACTAACAGTCACACTAGCTGTGTGTACTGTCTGGGAGAGGCTCATTTACAAGAATCCTGTACGTTTTGCCATGCCTTCAGTACTAGGGTTCTTAATGAGAGAAAACATAAATTGATAGAAAGGGGTCTTATGACTATTTCCTTCCAGGAACAGCTTGTCAGACAACTCCCAAAACTGTGGAGAGAAATTCTTCGGTTTCAGCGGAGCCATCTAAAAAGTCTAATGCGACAGAGCCAAGGAGTTCTGGCTCCAATTCTGCTTCTTCTGTCTCGGTGCAGTCGGTTTCTTCGGTGCTGAGGCAACCTTCTGTATAGAGACACTCACCAGTTATTGACCCTATTTCACCAATGTTGAGGTCTCCTATTTTAGAAAGGAGGAGATCTCCTTCTGTCTCAACCCATTCCGCCAGGGCACTTTCAGATGAGGATATCAACCAGGTGGTGAAGAGGTTGCTTTGTGACCAGGCTCTGGCTAAAATGTTAGCTCTTCGGGACCCAAAGCCTTCGTAGCCATCCCATCTCCAGACTACTGCTCCTCCTCTGACTGCTTCGCTCTCGGAGCCAAACACTTCGGGTTCTTCTCTGCTGGATCCTTTGGTTCCTAGAATTCTTCCTGCTTCCTCGGAACCAATCTCTCTATCCTCAGCAGCTCAGTCTGGAGCCGAGGGATCTGGGAGCCGACGCTCTTGAGTTGACTCCGAGAGGCATAGTCACCCCGGTTTTTCTTAGGAACAGACCCTCCCGCTTGGTACTTCAGCTCGACTGAGCTTGGTTCCCATGTCTGCTTCGGAACCTGTCCCTCCTGCTCAGAGCCGACCTTCCATCTCCTCAGAGTGGAGGTCATCTTCGGAGCAGTCACTCCCTCAGCTTAGGGAACCAAAGACTCAAGCAGCCCCCATTGGAGGTCTCCCCTCTTCCAAGACCTCCCCAGATTATCCCACTGGAGAGCTCTCTTGGAAGAGACTTTGTAAGAGGAAGCACATTGACTCGCCTGAGTCTGTTAAGTCAGACACTGATTTGGATGAGTCAGAAGGGTCCCCTAGATCCCCCTTCGAGGATGTCTCTTTTGCTGACATCCTTGAAATCCTTAGACAGAGGGGTGATTGGAAGACCTCTAACCCTACTGAGGACGAATCAGTGTACCTTGAGGCCTTTGGTTCCCGACCTTCCACCTCCTGGGTGACACCGCCTTATGACCAACTCTTGGGGGTCATATCCCGGAAAGCCTGGACCTCCCTGGACACAGTGGAGCCTGTCCTGAGGAGGCCAAACAAATTTATGACTGCTCCGGAAGATAAGTCCTTTCTTTCTAAGGGAATTCCTGTGGTGGATGCTATGGTGTTAGCAGTGGCCACAAAAAAGGAGTTGTCCAAGACATCTTCTAATATTCATCCTCCTAATAAAAAAAGTCCAGGATGATGGATAGGTATGCAAAGCGTACCTTCTCTTCAGCGGCATTTACCTTACGATCGCTGAATTACCTGTCCCATTTTTACTAGACTTCAAAGGGATCTCCTGAAGGAGTTGGGAGACAGCCTTCAGGGTTCAGTAGCTTCAGGATCCACGGACAAGGTATCTGCGCAGCTCTCCTCCCTTACATCTATAGCTAACTCCTCCATGAGGCTGATTTCCTATGCAGCGGACGGGGTGAGCACGGCAGCCACAGCAGGAATTTCTCTTAAGAGGCATTCCTGGATGCGTCTATGTAACTTCATGGAATCCTTTAAGTCTTCCTTTACCAATGTCCCCTTTGATGGTTCAACGCATTTTGGACCAGTTAAAAGAGACCCTGACCAGGTACGAGCAGGAAGGGAAAACCTTATCTGCTGTCAGAGTCCGTTTCTCCCTTCCTTCTAGACCCTATTCCAAGGGTCAAACAGGAGGGAAAATGTGGTTCCGTAAATCCCAAAAAGGTTTCCCTCAGGCACAAGGTCAACCCTTCCCTAGAGGCAGAGGGGGAGGATATAATGGAAGACAATGCCCTTGTGTCAGAGGAGGTCCGCAACATCAGGGCGATAGAGATACTTTCTCTGATCATGCCTTTCATCGCCCCTGAGGGGTTGCCCGACTGTCGTCTTTCACTGTACCCAAGCCCCTGGCTACAAATTTCCCAAGATGGTTGGGTACAAACCATAATATCCACAGGTTTCCTTATTCCCTTTGTTTCTGATCCCCCAGTAAACCGTTTTCTAAAAGATGTGCCACCCATTCAATTAGACCATGCAACATCAGAGGTCATCTCGTTGCTGCAAAAAGAGTCATCAAAGAAGTCCCTACAGAGCAAACAGGATCCGGAATTTACTCACGATTCTTTTTAGTTCCAAAAAAGACTGGGGACTGGAGATCAATTCTAGATCTTAGCAAACTCAACAAGTCTGTAAAGAAATCGATCACTCTGCAGTTGATATTTCCCTTTATCGAGAAAGACAATTGGATGTGCTCAATAGATCTTCAGGACGCATACTACCACATCAAAATGGACAGGCGCTCCAGAAGACACCTACGCTTTCGGCTGGGAGCCAGTCATTTTTAATTTCGAACACCGCCCTTTGGCCTCACTACAGCCCCCAGAGTGTTCACCAAATGCATGGCAGTGGTAATGGCTCACCTGAGACATCAAGGATTCCTGGTGTTTCCATACCTAGATGACTGGCTCCTCACTGCTATCACCAAGCTCCAACTAATCAGAACCAGGGATGAGACTCTATCCTTCTGTGCCAGATTAGGCATTACAATAAACCTAAAAAAATCAGCCTTATCTCCATCGCAGCTTATTGTATTCTTAGGCTCAGAAATAGACTCAATCACCATGACAGCAAAACTGACACTAGAAAGGATAGGATCATTACGCAACCAAGTCAGATTATTGCTGAAGGAGAACAAAGTACAGGCCAGGTTAGTACATCAGGTCCTAGGGACTATGGCTTTCACCATTCTCTTAGTTCCCCTTGACAGTCTGCACATGAGAGTACTTCAGTGACTACTATTTGCCCAGCGGTCAATGCAGGATCTCCCCCTGTCTCACCAAAGACTCATCACAAACTCCTGCAAGAAGGATCTAACATGGTGGTTACACACGGATCAACTTCATCTAGGTCGCCCACTTGCTCCCCCTCAGGAAAATGCAGTCTTGACCACGGATGCCACCCAGATAGGGTGTGGGGGTGGCATTATCTGGGAATGTCGGTCCAAGGTGCTTGGCAGGATCACGAGAACCACTTGCACATAAATGTTCTGGAGATAAGAGCGGTGCTATACGCGTTGCAAGCACTTCACAGTTCTCTTCCCACTGGGACAATTGTGATTCAATCAGACATGTCTGTAGTGTGGTACATAAACAAGCAAGGGGGAACCAGATCTTACCCACTTTGTCGAGAGGCTTTAAGAGTATGGAAATGGGCGATGGACATTCAACGCTTTCTGGTAGCAATGCACATTCTGGGGAAGTCCAATGTGATAGCAGACAAACTCAGTCGAGCAATTCTGATGCCTCACGAGTGGTCCCTGAATTCAGAAGTTGCAGAAGAGATTTTTCACAAATGAGGCCAGCCTTGCTGCGACCTATTCGCCACATACATGACCACCAAATGCAGCAGTTACTTTGCCCTAATTCACCATCCGGGGATGTCACCCAGGGATGCTCTGGTCCACAATTAGCCTCTGGGACTCTTTTATGCTTTTCCACCCTTTCCTCTCATTCCAAATGTGATTCAGAAAGCAAAACTGTTAAACAGTACCCTGATCCTCATTGCTCCTTACTGGCCTCGCCAAGTCTGGTTCCCCTTCCTGTGGCCCTATATCTCTTGGAGGAACCATGGATTATGGAACAATCTCCAGACCTCTTGACTCATCAATCAGGGCAGTTCCATCCTACTATCCAAACCCTGAAATTGACAACATGGCTGCTCCAGTTCCACGAATAGCCAGGTGTGTTTCCCTTTCCCCTACAGTCAAACACATTATGATTTCTTCACACGAACCTTCCACCAGGAAATTATATTCCAGTAAATGGAAAAAGTTTTCCATTTGGGCAGCAAACAAAGGCATAGATCCCTACTCAGCTCCTATAGAGTCTATCCTGTCCTTCAGCTCCTATGGAGTCTATCCTGTCCCTCCTGGCGTCCATTTTTCATGAAGGAGCTGAAACTGCTACTATTAGAGTTCAGTTAGCTGCAATCTCTAATTATCATTTTGGCTACATGGGAAATCCAATCATGTCCCACTCTTTATGCAAAACCTTTTTGAAAGGAGTCCTCCTTCTCAGACCTCCAATCAGGCAATCTCCGGAGCCCTGGGACCTAAACCTAGTTCTTACATCTTTAATTTCTCCACCCTTTGAACCCCCTTCTTCATCGGATCTGAAATTCTTGTTTTGGAAGACATTGCTCTTAGTGGCTATAACATCGGCTAGGAGAGTTTCAGAATTGCAAGCCCTCACCATTTGACCTCCTTACATTGTTTTCCACAAGTATAGAGTCTTGCTTAGAAGTAATCCTTCCTTTCTTCCTAAGGTATGTTCAGAGCATAATCTCACCACAACTATCGAACTACCAGTTTTCTTCCTAAATCATACTAATAAATCAGAAAACAGACTACACCAATTGGATGTCCACAGAATTTTCAGGTTTTACCTGCACAGGACTAAAGAATTTCAAAACATCAGACCAATTATTTGTTTCCTTTTCAGACAAAAATAAAGGTTTGCCTGTTTCTAAGGTCACTTTGCCTAAATGGCTTCCAGACTGCATTTCATTTGCTTACAAAGCTGCTGACAAACAATTACCAGCCAAAGTAAAAGGCCATTCAACCAGAGCAGTATCAACTTCATATGCCTTTAGATCTGAACTCCCAATTGATACCATTTGTGCAGCAGCTACTTGAGAAAGACCTCATACCTTATGTCACTCATTACAAATTGGATTTAGCCTCCTGGGACAGGTCATCCTTTGGGTCCACTGTGCTGAAGAGTCTCTTTGCTTGAGCCACCCGGGATAAAGGTGCTAGGGACGCTGTCCCATCCAAGAAAGAATTACGGCGAGATAGGACTACATAACATAAAGAAGTTAAGTACTTACCATAACGTTCCATGTTTGTAGTCCATCTCACCTACATTCTTGCGTCCCATGCTCATTCCCCCTTCCTGTTTCCTGGAGGAACTGGTGGACTATCCATTATGCTGTCTGACCTGATTGTAGTTGTCCGTCCACCTGGCATGGATAGTAATACAGAGTGTTCTGTTTGTATGTGCATAGTTATTGATAGTTATTGACCATTATGTATCTATTTACTTTCTTGCAAACAAGATCTGGGGAATTGCCGTGAGGCACTATGGGATAGCGGTTAGCCTCGAGCCAGTAAAAGCTCTCGAGCTTTAGTATCAGCTGAACCCATTCAGCAAGAATGTAGGCGAGATGGACTGCAAACATGGAACGTTATGGTACGTACATAACTTCTTTTTTCCTTGCTTACTCTTTCCATTTGCAGCTCACGCACCTCCATTCCAGACCCTCTCTTTCTTCCCACTCTGTTTTGCTACCACAGTGTGGTCCAATATGAATCTCTCCTGTACTTTTATCTCCACCGCTATTTTTAGAGTCTTGTCTTTCCCGGCTATCCTGTCCAGTCAAATGACTTGAATCATGCAGTTTCTGGTAAACAAGTACTCCCTCTTTTCAGGGCGTCTTTCCCTCCATAAATCCTTTCAATTTTCCTTGTTTCTTTCTATGTCTCTTTTCATCTTTACACTGTACTCTTTTGTCAAACTGCCTGTCTTTCTTGGGATCTAGCGTGACAGCAAAGTTCTCTTCACTGATTTCCTTTTATTTATTTATTTATTTATTTTACATTTGTTGACCAGGACAGTCCGACTGGATACATGTCCATTTTCAGTGGAGGCCTGGGGAGAAAAGTTCCAACGGTAGTTACAAAAGAAAACATACATAGTACAAACTAAGAACAGTTTTCAGGCACTGTAGAGACATGCGAGTTAAACAATCACACAAACTTGTGAAACAGTCTAAGAAATTACAACACAAATAAATTGCAGGTGAAATAGTACTGGTACACAAATATAACTAAAGATTTAGTCAGGCTTGGGGCAAGGCCAATGAGAGTTGAAATACTGCTTGAGACTTTTCTTGAATTGAGTTAGGAATGTCTCTAGAGTAATGTCAGCAGGCAGTGAGTTCCAAGTTTTGCCAACAAGAGTTGGCAAACAGAGAGTCACCGGCTGAGTTGTTGGCTTTGACAGTCTGAACTACAAGTCTATTAGATGAGCAAAGTGGTCTGGGGTGGCTGTAGGGGTAGATAATGTTTTTAAGTGCAGGTGTTTTTTCAGGTTGGTAAAGTACTTTATGAGCTACTGTAAGTTGGTTGTACTGAATTAACCTGGGCAGTTCTAGCCAGCCAAGATTATTTAGGTTTATACAAATGATGTGTTCTATAGGGCAAGCCAGTTGCAAATCTACCTATGCGATTATAACAGCTAAAGAGTTTGTTAAGATCAGTTTTAAGTTGGTAAGTAGAGGGGAGGCATAGAAAAGGGTAGAGAGTAGATGAGTGCGGGCAATGGCAGTTCTGGCAAGCGGGGTTAGGAATGGTTTGATCCTACATAGTGAGCCAAGTTTTTTGTTAATGATTTTGATAGTTTTACTGACATGCATATCAAATTTAAGACTGTTATCTATGAAAACACCTAGGAGCTTTGTATAGGCATCTGGGGAGATTATGGTCCCATTATTAAATTTAATGGAGAAGGATAATACTGTGGACTTTTGGGTGGGGGAGAAAAGTAGTAGCTTGGTTTTATTGGGGTTTAAAATCAGACGACGATCAGAAAGCCAATTTTCAACTTTGTCAAAAATATCCTGAGTTAGTGTCTGGAGTTCTGGCTGGGAGGTGGCAGAGCAAATCAAGGTGGAGTAATCTGCATATTGAATGCAGTTTGCTTTTGGGATGACACTATGTAGGTCATTAATGAAAATGGAAAACAAAAGAGGTCCCAGAATAGACCCTTGGGGGACACCAAGGGTGTTGGGTAGGAGGTTGGATAGTTTATTCTGCCATAGGACGGCTTGGTGTCTGTCACTCAGACAAGATTGGAATCAGTGGAGACAGTGCATGTCTAAGGAATTTGTTTTCAGGGTGTGGATGAGTAGTTGGTGATTAACCACGTTGAAAGCCTTTGAGAGGTCCAAAAAAAGAGCTGAGGATAATTTGTTGTTGTTCCTGTTATAGTTTATAGCATTAAAGAAGATGAGGTGGTACTATGATGTGGCCTAAAGCCATGCTGAGAGTTGGCCAGTAGGTTGTTTTGGATTAGATAGTGAAGTAGCTGTTTATGGATGCGCTTTTCCATTACTTTCGCTAGTGGTGACAAGATAGCTATACGTCTAAAGTTAGATACTTTGGTAGAGCTACCACCTTTATGAAGGGGTATGACAGGAGAAATTTTCCAAATGGATGGGACTGTGGCTTCTGATATGGTACGACTGATTAGAATGGAGATGGGATATGCTATGGCATCTGCAGCTTTTTGCATATTCAGCAGGGAGAAGATCAGCAGATAGTGTTGTAGGTTTTAATTTTTTGCTTAGGGTGCGAATAAAAGATGTAGTGACTGGTTGGAAGCGAGTGCTGGGTAGTGGGAATGGCATCCTGTATGTTAGAGGAACGCAGGGGTAGCTAGCCAGCTAGGGCCAGAAGAGTCTCAGAGAAGAAACTGTTGAAGGTGTTAGCGACATCCTCTGGTAGTTTATCAATAGAGGCTGAGGGAGTTGGTGTGGTGGTTTGTCCTGGGTGCAGTAGTTTGTTTATGCCCACCCAAAACTTTTGTGGGTTATTTTGATTTCTCTTCTGGAGATGGCAGTAGAAGTTTTTTTTATCTAATAAAATGGATCTTTGTGTCTCATTCCTTAATTGCTGGTATTTTAATTGATTTAGAGGAGATTTAGTGGTACGCCATATGGCCCATGCCTTGTATCAGAGTATGATTTTTGATTTGATATCTTTAGAGAACCAAGGTGCAATTTTTGTTTTGGTCCTAATGGACATGAGAATTCATTTTCATCCCTTTTTATCTGATTCCATTCATCAAAGAACCAGCTGTAAAAATTTCTCTGTATCCTTCTTTGGGAAATATAGGTTCCCTATTGTCCATCTCCTTCCAGTCATTCTTCCTTGCCAAATGATCCATCTCCCATTCTCAGTTTTCTGAATACTTTAGTCATTACATGTAATCACTATCTGAAAAAGGGCGGTCACTCTCCCTTTGCCACCCCCTGCTTTTTTTTGTTCGTTTCTCCCTTAGTGCACTTTGGGCTTGATTTTTGCTACCTCTAATTTTAATTTGATCTCCTGGACTAGCGACCACATCCCCTTGCATCCTATTCATTCTGCTGTGTACTTTTTCTTTTTGATTGGGTGCACCTTCCTTCTTCCCTCAGCACAAAGTAATTAATGTACAGACAAGAGAAGGTATATCGATATGCTCTATAAACCAGACTACATACAAACTGCTATATGCAGAAGCTGCTTTAGGACATTAGAAAGAAAACGGCCATATACACATGTATACAACTATGTAAAGGTGTGCATTTGTGCAAGTGTGAATATACACATCTATGGGTGTTGAATACGGTACTTAATGTACAGTATCCTGACACACAATAGGTCAATGCCAAATGGGCGACAGGTGGACAAGATAGACATTTCCTGGGTAGGGGAATATTTCCTCTCCCTGGGGATTGTGTGATCCCCGGATTAGTGCGTATATGTGTATGTGTATATATATATATATATATATATATATATATATACATACACACACACACACACACACATATATATATATATATATACATAAACATATATATAATATACACACACACATACATATATATTATATATACACACACACAGCTATATATATATATATATATATATATATATATATATATATATATATATATATATAAATTAGTGGGGGGGCACGAGGTTTACTTCCCAGTGGTTTATTCCTCTCTGGGGTAATCCCGTGAACATGTCATTCTGCATGTGTTCGATGTTCGGAAGTTGATCTGTAGGGCATCGGGACACTGTACATTCGATACAGTGTCCTACACACACACACACATATATATATATATATATATATATATATATATATGCGCTCGTGTGTGTATTTGTGTCTGTGTATATGCTAGCTATATTTATTATGTTTACACATACATAGTTAATACATATGCACATGTATACTTTCATATGCATTTCAATACTTAAGGCTTATACGCTATCTAGTTATGTAAATATTCCCTGCATGGCAACAACAAAAAGGCTTTCAATGTTGGTAATTCTTTAACAGTATGCTTATTCAAGCTTACTTGCATCTTACAATTTCAGACAAGCTTACCTGATGGTCATTAAAGCATTGCTACTTAAACACAGACCAACAGGTACTGCAACAACATGCATTTTCTGAATAAGAAGAAGCATAAATCAACAATATACAAATATGACAGAAAACCAGAACATTCTGCAAAATCAAGAACAGATGGAAAGCCACTGTAGTACTTGTGCCTACCTTGGATGGGGGGATACTCTGCACACTTACACTGCATAACTGCTCCTTGCCTTGCTTAGACACATCCAGAGTCACTACATGGAGGAGTGGGGTACAACAAGTATGTCACAATTTGAAATATCTCTTGCTGACGGTGATGGCCCTGACACATCTGTCATACCTCTCAACCTCAGAGAAAGAAATCTGTACAAAGCCATAAATAGAAGTGGGACAAAGGCCTAAAAATAAGGACAATTTAAAATATTGCTCATATAAACTTAGAAAGATAATAGAATTGTAGGTCTTGCATGAGTATGAATTTTTTGAAGGGTATGAAATCTGAAATTCAAATGTCAGTCATTATTTTCTAACTTCAATCTTTAATGAATTGCCACTAATTTGCCAGAATACCACAGTTTTATGAAAAATAGACCAAAAATGTGATGCAAAAATATAAAATAGCCACACAATACAGCTGGGAACCTATCAAAGAAGGGACACATTTTTAATATTAGTACTGTTAACTTGAGCAGCTGATAAAATAAGAATCTACATGCATTTCTGAAATTAAAAGTAATCTAAAACTGATCATTACAATTACTTATTAACTGTAAACCCTCCACGATTTCTTCCAAATTTACCATTTTGCGGAGGAATTATTAGGGGGAGAGCAACACTTTGAGCCAAAAACAGGGAAAGTTGAGAGGTTTGGATATACCCAATTCCATAAAACAATTTATTTTCACATACCTCTCACCCTTTTAACGCAGGAAATCTGGACAAGGCCAAATATATTTGGGGAACATACAAACAGTACTAAAAATTGCTGTTGTATAAACTTACACAGTTGACAGAATAACAGGTCTTGCTTTAGCATGCATTTTTCTGAAGGGTATGAAATCTGAAACTTAATGTCTGTCATTATTTAGTGACTTCAATCCTAAATGATTTGCCAGAAAACCACACATTTTATGAGGCACAAACCAAAAATAAGAAGCAAAAATCTATAAATTCTGCAAAAATCTGAACAGTTGAGAGGTATAGTTCAGCCGAGTCTGTCTTTGAGTTTGGTTGAATGGGGCCACCCCCTGCAGCCATTCCAATGTCCCATTATTTGGTTATTTCACCCCATTTACCATAAACACTAATGTGCATACTGCTTTACTTCTACGATGATTTGGATTTCATTTAAAAGTTTTATTTTACATTTTACAGCACAAACACTAATAGACATATGCTAAACAAAGCAATGCAGTCTCACAATGAAAATAGACTTGGCATTAAATTGTCTCTGCCCTTGAAACTCACATTCATTGAAACCCACATTTAAAGAAAATACATCTGGCCAGTGGCAGATAAAGATCAACTTTGGGCTGTTTTCAAATCATAGGCCCCTTGCACAGAAAACATACATGTGTTCTTTGATACACCTTCCTCTTCTTCTTCTTTCGGCTTTTTCCTGATTGTACTAAATTATATCCCTTGTATAGTACAGTACAGTAGAGTTAGAGGGCATTTTAAATTTATTGTTTTGAATATTTTTCCAGTAAACAATGAAACAAAATGCATGTACCAATAATGACAAAACTGCCCAATTCAGAACATTTTCATCATAAAAGTCTACTCAGACCTCTACAATACACCAGTATCAGTAAATATGCACAATCTCTGCAGAAGTCAAAGTCATCTAAACACTTCCACATTAAAGAGATCTGTAACTAATGAAGAGGTTGCTGCTAGCAAACAACTTTATATTTCATTGCTTCATCTACAAACTGCTTGTTGCCCTTGATGAATACATTGCAGTGGGTCTAGTGGGTTCTTACACTGTTTTGATGAATAAATTGCCTATCTTACATTAAAAAAATGATAACCTAGTAATATTGCAATAGGGAATGGATCACAAACTGATAACGGGTTCATAGTTACTAGGTATCTTCACCAAAGAGGACATTCTCAGGACAGCAGTATCCACCCCTTTTAAAAGTACAACACAGTACAATATCAGCAATGTATTTACTTACTGTGGCGAAGAACCCACAGCCTTCTGTACCAAAAACAAGTACACTACCTGTTGTGCTACTAACAATGCAAGCAGACTCAGCAAAACAGCATTAAACTTCTCTTCCGTTGAAGCTCTCAGCTACTTGTAAAATCCACTCCACACTCAACTGTATCTCTCAACTTTGCAGCACAAGAAGTCTGGAAGAAGCCAAAGCCCAAAAACCAGGGACACATTTTTAACATTGCTTGTATAACCTTGGAAAGTTGCTAGAATAAAATGCTGTGTTACCACCATGCATCTCACTGCCAAGTTCTTGAACCCAGGACCCTGTACACTAGAGTCAGAGCAACATACCACTCTTGAAACATGGGAAGATTGAAACTTAAATGGCTATAATTTAGTGAATTCAGTTCTCACCATAGTTCTCAACCTCTTAGCATAAAACACCTGGACAAAGCCAATAACGGGGGAATACAGCCCCCAAACATATTCAGTGAATTGAATTCTCACCATAGCTCTCAACCTCGTAGCACACAAAACCTGGACAAAGCCAATAATGGGGGAATACAGCCCCAAAAATAGGGACAAATTTAAAATACTGATCTTATAAACTTGGAAAATTACTAAAATAAAAAGGTTTTCTGTTACCATGTATTTTCTGAAGAATATGAAGTCTGAAATTCAAATGCCCGTCATTATTTAGTGACTTAAATCCAGAAAAGCACAGATTTTATGAGGAAAAGAACAAAAATATGAGGCAACAATATGAGCAGTTTTTACAAGTGATGGTGGGTTGGGTAGAGAATTCAGGCTCTTGCTACCTGCTGTGCCGGAGTTATTCTCTAACCACTACTGTTGCCAGAGTCTCTCTATCCACCAGGTATATATTTATCTGGGACATTTTACACACAGACACACACAGACACACACAGACAGACACACACACACACACACACACACACACACACACACACACACACACACACACCACTTACCTGAGGGCTGTCTCAGTCGAAGAAATAAGTCCCAGCTCCACTGAAAGTCCCTTGAAGATTCCCTGCTTCGTAATCCCCGCAATGGGAAAGGAAAACGTTCCCGTGAGAGCAGGCTGGATATCCAGCCTGCAAATGTTGCAGTCCAGTCCCCCTCCAGTCTATGTGGTTGTAACTACATAGACTTCTGGGCATTTCTGTAGTCTGCTGCCTTCTGCCTAATCCAGACTGCTCTTAAACCAGTCCGGACATGCGTGTGTAGTTCGCGCATGCGTGCGAGCATTCCCGGGAGTCCGTTCCGGGAGTCTTTTTTTTTCTTTTCCATTCTGGGAGTCTTTTTTTTTTTCTTTTTCATTTTCAGCTGGGGGGCTGCAGTTCAATAGCACAAGCCGCCCCTGCCTCACCCATCCCTCTATGTCAATGCCTCAGACACCCAAGCCGCAAATCAAACCTGATCACCTGGGCTGTAGTTAGGGCTTTATCTCTCTACTCCATGACGTTAGCTTAACACATTTCTTCTCTTAACATTATATCTAGGACTAGCACTGGTAACACACCATTTTTTTAGTGAAAGTGCACATCTCCTGTAATCAGATTTATTAAATATTTTTATTCTGCATTTGTGACGTATGTGTAATTCGGCCTTAATAACCATAATAGGATTTTTCCAGCTGAACAGAAGGGAAAACAACATCTGTCTGTCTAGAGGATCTTGTTAGTCCAGTGGCAGTGACACCAGCATAGCAAGCTGGAGGTCTTGGGTTTGAATCCTAAAAGTGAAACAATATTTTCTTTTCATACTTGTATGATTCTAGATGTACCTCTTTGGTTTTATGTTTATTACTCTAAGCAGGATATTATCACATTCTCATATCTCATCTCTTCCTTCCAGAGAAATGTTTGAGAGTATAAATGGTTCTAAGCCTTCAGCTTGCAATGTGACTGAAAGCAGTCAGTATGACTATATCATTATCTCTACCTCATAAACATAGTGCAAGGGTATGACAAAATCCTCATTACAACATCATTCATACTGTAACAGACAACTGCAACAATTTATATACTACAAAACCAGCTGTTACAATTATGAACTCACACAAAACATGAACATTTTCAACATCTGGAGAAAAAAAGGGTTAAAGAAGGTCAAATGCATTTTCTGGGAAATTCAAAATAGCATTTGTAGTCACAGTTTTCCAAGTCATGCAACAACTGTTGTGCAATACCCTAAAAAAGTCTGAGATGATTATGGATAGCATCCATATCAAACTACTTGGCTTTTTTAAACATATTTATTTATGTGTACGTGTTTCCTTTACTGGGGTAGCACACTGATCACAATATAACAGTTTCAGGCACATCTTAGGTGAATACAATCACAATTGCACAGACCACAAAAACAAAGTCTTGCAAAAGATTTTATTTCCCAGATATAAAAAAACAAAGGCTATATACAGTACATAAAAAAACAGAAGTTAAAGCCCTGGTGGGTGTATAGTTATAGAAGACAGGATGTGGAAGTAGAGGAGACTGAGATGTTAGCTTATGCAGCCTGCCTATCCCCTTCATTCATTCATTCATTCATTCATTCATTCATTCATTCATTCACTCACTGATAACTCAGTTAGTTTAGTTCAGGGTGTTGTGGAAGCTAAAGACCATCCCAGCACTCAGTGAGCACAAAGCAGTGAAACTAACCATGAAGAGGGGTGCTATGCCATTGCAGGACACGAACACCATATTCATTTATGGGCAACCTGTGAAGACTATACTGTCACTAATTGGGAGCAAGCAGTGAAACAAAACCAGAATAGGGTGTCACCGAGTTCAAAATGGCCGCTGTTCTGTGAGCACTGCTATCACCTAGGTCTCGATATACCCTGGATTAAAACAAACCCAGAAGGCAACGCAGAATTAATAATACAGAAATAACTGTAGATATTTACTGCTAATATCATCCAGCAAACAAAAGAGGAAGAAAAAGTGACAGATTCAGCTCAGAAACAGCAGGATTAACTAAGATTTCTGAATAACAGCTTAAGCAATGTGCTACTAAGGCCCTGCATCTGACTGCAAGATTGGTAAAACACTATACAGCAAGATGTCAAAAGAGGAAAATAATATGGAAACAACAACAACTAAGACCAAATTCTCAGTACTAGCCTCACCTGAGAAACACACAACTTCAAAAAGACAAAAGACAACTAAACAAACTGACAACTCTAAAAATACAAATAAATCCAAGACAGACCAGCCAGCTAATCTGGAAGACATAAAATCTGCCTTATTACCTATCCAGTAAGCATTAAAGGACTTATCATTACAATTTCAAACCTTTGGTGACTCATTCAGCCAAATAATATCCTGAATGGAAAAATCTGAGTCCAAAATAATAGAAAATGAAATAAAAATAGGCTCTATTTCTCAAAAAACTGATGCCCATGACAAAGAAATACAAAACTTACAAGCAAAATTAACAGACCTGGAAGCAAGATCTCGAAGGAACAATATCATCAGAGGAATACCTGAAACTGTACTTCATAACAATCTAATACCAACAATCAAGCAAATAATAAATTCCCTCCTAGAGGAATCTGAAGAAATGCAGCAAATAACAATAGAGAGAGCCCACAGAGCCCTGAGGGAAATGCAAACATCACTGAAACCAAGACCTGTCTATATCAAAATATTAAACTACCAAGATGTAAATAAAATCATACTGGCAGCAAAGAAAAAAGGCACACTCACCTGGAATAATAATAAAATCTCCTTTGCTCAAGACCTCCCAATACAAATAAGACAAGCAAGACAACTACTATCTCCATACTGCAGGTTCCTAATAGGAAAATCAAATTCCAGATGAAATATCCAAATCAGTTAATCTTTTACATCAAAGAGGTTAAATACATGGTTGCTAACCCCAAAGAGGCAAAAGAGACATTCCTGGCTGTTTTCAAGCAAATTCCACCTTCAGAAGTGAAATAAATCCACAAAAAAAAAGATAAAGGTCCCTTGGATGAAAAAAACGACCCCATTCACGAGCACTCTAGCTGGGATCCAACTCTGAAATCTTCCCCTTGCTGTCTAGGCCCTTGGGTCATTGATGTGAGCCATGAGGAACACAGGAAAGGGAAGTACAGCCTGGGTGGGAACCAAAAATGAACTGCTGTTTCCGATGCACGAATATAGGAAGGAAGTTCCCATCTCGGATATTGGCTTGCAAATTCAGTCCCCCTAGGCTTTTGATGGCTTCATTAAGAACAGACAGACAAAATGAATTTCAGCAAGCTCCAAAGGATTTTACTGCCTGAAAAATGAAAATTGATCTGCACCAGCTAAAAGAAGAAAGCTGTACCATAGATGTCAACCAACCTGCAAGCAAACCCTTGAAGAAATAAGGTACTGTTGAACTGAACCATTCACTAAAACAGTACACCCAGTACTGTGTAGGTGAATGAAACTCCAGCCTTAAATAATAGGCAAGAAATAAACTGTCAGAATTATGCTAGCTCATAGATTAATATTGGGAAAAAAAGGGAAAAATTGTTAAATGTTTTATGTAAATACTAGAAATGTGTTAAAAGATCCTGGAGAGAAGTAATCTCAGGAAATTAGTAAAATAACCTAACAATCCTGGGATAATGTAAATATAGCCTTAATATGTCAACTATAGCAGAAGGACTGTTTGGCTAAGCTGTTTTTCCTTTTTTTTTTTTTTTTTTGTCTCTCTATACTTCCTACTTCTGTTAAATAGGTGCCAAGTATATATTTTATAACCCACACAGATTGATGTGGAAAAACATCACTATAGGCACCAAAGAAGGCCGAAACCTGAATAAGTAAAGGGGAAGAAAAAGAAGTCAAATGAGAGAAAAATGTAAAAATGACAAGATTGATTGTTTAACAATATTACTATGGTACACATATTGCTATAATTTACTGAGGAATGCATATTAATATGCTGTTTTAAAAATACTATTAGAAAGAATTAGTCACAAGACAAAAACAATACATGCTGTACCTTAAATGCAATACCATCACTGTATAAATAATATGTTGGAAGAGGCTAGGGATATTAAGTAGCAGTGTTTGTTGAGGGAACTAGTTTGTTCAGCTTTGTCCACATTGTTTATAGTAACACAGGGGGATACTATGGAGTAAATCTATATCTAAAAAGAAAACACATTCCAAGATTAGACGTAAAGGTAAACCATATAATGAACCTTCATCCTCCCCCCCCTGATTATTCCTGGTCCAGGGATACAGTGGTTAGGCACAGTGTAGGGACGGGGATAAATAGATGCTTTCCTAAACCATCACACAGTAACACATACAAAACTAACAAAACAAAACTAATATACATGGCATATCTAAGGAATACACCTAATAAATAAAAGTGGGAAATAGAATCATGGAATGTTAAAGGGCTTCAAAACAAGAAGAAAAGAAAACTATTCTTACACCTTACATTAAAAACCACAGCCAACCTCATACTAATACAAGAAACCCACTTGACTGCAGATCAATGGGCAGAAATTAGCAGAAAGAAATGGATAAATCAAATCATAGCTTCAGAGGGGAAAACAAACAGTGCTGGGGCTGCCATAATAATTAAAAACCAATTTAAGGAAAAAATACTTAAAACCAAAGCTGACAAGGAGGGAAGATGGTGCTATGTAACATTTAATAGTCCTACAATACCAAAACCTATAATGGTACTTAATGTTTACGCACCCTGTAATAACCAACATCACTTTTTTTATGTCATTATACCCAACCTTAAACCAATTTAAAGATCACTACCTAGTGATTGGAGGTGACTGGAATACATATCAAAACCCAGAAAAGGATAAATCTAATCTGACCAAATCACATAATAAACAAGCCACATTAGCCCTTAATGAACTCAAACAAGATTTCAAACTATATGACCCTTTTAAACATGGAAACAGTGCAGATAAAACAGGGAAATTCACATTCTATTCGCAATGCCACAAAATGTGGTCAAGGATAGACTTCTTCTTAATTTCTGACATATTCATTAACATGGACCCAACAATAACTATACATACCAGGTTCTTTTCAGATCACTCCAAAATCACACTGAACATTAACTGGGACAAAAAGATATATTTAGAGAATAGGGGTCATAATTGGTCATTAAACCCTAATTTACTTTCCAAAATGGATGTAATAAAAGAAACAGAAGCAATACTAAAAATAGCTCTTACAAATATCACTAACTCCCAAGTACCAACTGACATAGAATGGGCTGCAACCAAAGCACAAATCAGAGGATTGTTTATCAAAAAAGCAGCATACTATAAAAAAATACAACTGAAAGAGGAGGATACTGAAAGGGAAAATAGAGCATCTTGAAAAAGAACTAATAAATAACCCTAAGAACCAAACAGAAGCAGAACTTTTAAAACTGCAAAAGGATCTATATATGTTAGAAACCAGGAACCTATCTTTCTATGAAGCCAGAATGTTAGCCACTTACGCAGAAGAAGCTCAAATACCATCTAGAGCTCTGGCCAGAATTATCTGCCAGCACAAAAATGCCTCCAATATATCAGAAAAAAACTACAGAGACAAAAACTACACAAAAAATGAAGACATTATTAAAACATTTGAACAAATATACTCTCAAATATATGGAGCACAAATACTACAAACCTCAAAGGAAGATAGAACTCTTTCTTCAAAAACTGAAATTCCCTAAACTCAATTTAGACCAACAAAAAAAACTAACTGAGCCGATATCCATCAGTGAAATTATTACAACAATCAAACACTTAAAAGTGCATAAGGCTCTGGGTCCGGATAGACTCGCATCAGAATTTTACAAAACATTTTCCCCCTTGATAGCCAAACTACTATACTATACACTGAATTACATAATAAACTATAAAATAAATGATATCCACTTTAATGCCTCTAAAACTATATTTATATTAAAAGAACACACAGACCCCAAAAACCTCGACAGCTACAGACCCATCTCCCTCTTAAATATAGATACTAAAATATTTACCTCTATACTTGCAAACAGAATGAAAAATCTGATAGAAAAAATCCTCTCCCCGGAACAATCCGGTTTCACACCACATAGACAGACTAGTGACAATACATTAACATTAGATGCACTAATATCCTACGCTAACCAATACAATATCAATATCTACACAATGGTAGTGGATGCCCACAAGGCATTTGATAGGGTTAATCTAGAATTCTTACTCTAAACACTACCCTACTTTAATATACCCAATAACTTCATTCAGATCATCCAAACTCTCTATAGCAACCCATACACATCTCTGTATATAAATAAAACTTGGTCAAATAGGATCCTAATAAAAAATGGAACAAGACAAGGATGCCCATTATCACCCTTCCTGTTTAACCTATACCTAGAAACACTCTTTCTATACATTAAACAAAATACATATCACAATCCTCCATCAATACATAACTTCAAAATATACCTCACTGCATTTGCAGATGATCTGAACATATACTGCACTACACCAAATTCAGATATAAACAAAATAATAGCTGCAATTGAACATTTCTCGACTATGTCTAACTACAAACTAAACCTTAATAAAACTAATATTTCCCCCTAAAAACACCCAAACTCATCTCACTAATACCATTGTTAAACACAATAAAAATTAAAGAAGAAACTAAATACCTGGGAATCACCTTTTTCCAGAGTAACAAAGACTTCTACCAACACAATGTAAACCTTAAATGGCAAAATATAATGCAAGACTGCAAAAGATGGAACAACCTAAAACTACCATTCTTGGCCAAAGTATCAATAATCAAAATGAACATTTTACCTAGATTAATATATATATTCATGACATCACAGACAACAATACATAATAAATTCTTCAAACAAATTCATACCTTCCTAGCAAAATTTATATGGGAACCCAAAAAACAGAATCTCCTATCCAAAATTAACACTCCCCAAAAGCAAAGGAGGACTAAATCTACCAGATTTTAAAATGTACTACTCGATCATTAACACTAACAGAATATTGAGAATAGCTGAACATAACCCGTCAATGGAAAATTGGTCTCCTCTCTGGGTGACAATATATTATAGATATATTAAAGCTCTAGGTTTCAATCCCAAAGCACTTCCATTCCTGAAGCAGAAAGAAATACAAACTTATAACATTATAGAGCCCTTAAAACATTCTATCAACCTAGCAAAAACTCTTTCAATTCTTGAACCTTAGACATGCCATGACAATACTGCAACCCCTTCATAAAACCCAAATTTAAAAATAAACAATAAGATGCTGGACTTAGTCCCTTTTCCCAGACTAAAAGATAAAACAATCCAAGATATCTATCCCTACCTTAACTGTTCAATACAAGAAATGAGGACCAACTTAAACCTCCCTAAATCACACATAATAATCCTAAGACAAATCAAAGAACTGTGTTCCAGTTATCTCCAAAATATTACTATGACCAATAGTGACATAGAAACTTGTAGCAGGCTTTGGAAAACTATTATCACAACAAAGAAAACTATTACCAATTCATATAAAATGATAAATGAAATCAAATACCAGAAGGAGAAAATTAAACCATCCATAGATGATCAGCAAATAAGCCAGGCAATCAATCTAACATTGAAGATTCTACCCCTCAAAAAGTTAGCATACACTCAGCTCATGATCAATAATAATGCTTATTTTACACCTGCAATCCTACACAAATTTAACACATCAAAATCACCTTTCTGCCCACACTGTAAGGACCAGATAGCTGACTTAATCCATGTATTTTGGAGCTCTAAATGTGTCTATAAACTCTGGAACTCTCTCAAGGTACAATTACAAAAAACGAGTTATCAAACATCAACATTAACTTGGGAATTCACTCTGTTACACATTCTCCCACCCAACATCCCAAGAAAACAAGCAAATACACTTTTAACAATTTTCCTACTAATGAAACTGTATATAGCTTTTAAATGGCTAGATACGATAAATATCTCTTGGGAGGGTTTTAAACAAGTCGCTATACAACACCTTTTAGCTCATAAAATAATAATAGATAAAAGAAACAAAAACATGAAATCCAGAGAAATTTGGGAACAAACCTTTAACATCATATTAGCATAATTCATCACACAGCAACTTAGAAATACACTATAATGGAACCAAAGAACACATACAAGTTCAGATATTAAATAATAACTTGGATATTACGAATGTATATACTGTCTATATAACTGTGGAATTAACAATGAAAGCATCTATGTACATAGTGTTAATAGATATGTTGTATGACCTATATCCTGTGGTATTTCACATCAATGTATAACATATGTATATGTGTGTATGTGTATGTATGTATATATGTGTGTGTATGTATGTATGTATGTATGTATATATGTGTGTATGTATGTGTATGTGTATATATATATATATATATATATATATATATATATATATATATATATGCACACGGTCATGTTGTAAGATGGTTTTTATTTGTGACATTTATTAATGTAAAAATAAAAATTATTGAAAAAAAAAAATAGGGTGTCACCCATCATACTGCATGCATGGGTGCATGCATATCCATCTATGTGCAAGCAGGAAGATCAGTAAATCATCTCTGCATGGCGAGTCTTTGAAACATAGCAGGAAAACTTAGCACCCAGTGAAACTCCGATGGGCACAGGAAGGACATGGACACATCATTGTTGATTTATGTGTCTGGTTTGTGTTGTGTTTTATGAAACTTATCAACATTTCAGTAAGAGTACACCTTTGTAGTACACTAGATGAGAACCAAATTAGAGAAGCATAAGCTGTGAGTAAGCAGTACTAACCATTGTGCTGCCTCAGTAAATAAAATCTACTCAAAAACAGAACAGTTTATCTTTGAATGCAGATATTATCTAGAATACTGCTGTGATGTTCTGCTGCACCACTCTGAATCACTTACCTTCCAGAAAACCATAAGGGCACACTTCATAAATGTGCCTTGACCTGTGCCAGAAGTACCTCCTGACACTGAAAAACTTAAGCTAAAATCAGCATGTTCAGAGGGCTTCTTACAACTCTAATTACTAATGTTCAAGTTCCCAAACAATTATGCAAATATGACGGCCTCTGTGTTATTACCTTAAAACTCTAGAATCTCAGCCCATTCAAATGACAAATGCTTTAAAAAAACAACATTCTGACCTCAGATATTCCAGGTCGTCTAAAAGGCCATTTGCGGTGATATTTGCCAAAGCTGATTTGTCTGCACACTATTAGTATTTGAACTATTGCAAACAGGATAACTCAATAAACGTAATCCATTCTACAAGGCTTTTATTGGAAATCCAGTATTATTTTCTATAAGCATTCAAGCACGGATATTGACCATTAACAATGTAGACAATACTGCCACTCATTTATTTTTTTCATCCATACAGATGATTTTCCATTGTCACTGTACACCGTCTTACTACTACTGCCAAACCAGAATGCTGTTAAGATTTGACTTTTCAACGGTCACACTCAAACTATCAACTTTAAAAGTTACTTCAGATCTGTTCTACCCTTCACATTGTCAAAGTGTCACTCAGAATTTATATTTTCACACCTTCACTATAATGTAAATTCTGCTGTGCAACTTGGTGTAGCGATGGCCAGCTATCCTACACTGGGGAAGGACTTTGGAAAATCCAGTGCCCATGTAACCTCTGGTGGAGATCAGCAGCTTTGTAGGTCATTTCTGCAAATTATAAGAGGCAGTGACAGCATTTTAATGTTACTACTACCACAGACAAGGATCTTAAACTGCTGCCATGAAAATATCTCCCAGGTTTGCACACTCACCTCTCCTACTGGATCCCTTGGGCTACAAGTAAGATACTGTTGAGTAATTAATTCTTCCTGAGGAGATGGAAGGCCGGCAAACAGAGTTTTGTCCATAGATACTCAGAAAGGGCCCAGTAGGGAATGTGGACACACCTTTCAAACTACAGACACTAAAAATCTGGACAAAGGCTCTCGAAAAGTAGGCAAATGTATCCAAACATGTAGGCAGCTAATTAGCATTATATGTGTGCATCTAATATAATAACTCCTCCCTCTTCCAGTAGGACTGTGGGATACTACCACCACCACTTGTTATTCCATTAGCATATTTGCTTTGTTAGTCCATCTTAATGTTATAAATTTTATACATTTTCATTTGCTTTGACTTGGGTTGCGGCTGAAACAGTCCTTTCAGACATTCACCTACCCAGTCAACAAACAAGCACACAGTAAACATAAATACAAATGTGTTTTGAGTATACAGGGAGGACAGTAATTACAGCCATGTGTATATTTCCGGGGTGGGGGGAGTTCAATTTCAGTCTACAGGTTTATCCTTTAAAGAGCAACAACCTGAAGCATTCACCCAGAACCAAAACATTTAATTCTGTCAGAAGTACCCCCACACACATGCTCCACGAAAACATTTTTTTTCTAGCTGAGGTGGAAAAGCAAAGTAATGTAAAAAAGACACTGTAATATTACCTGCAAATTGTAGCAATTAAAAATAATGAAAAGGCGATGCAGCTTAGCTATGGAAATATTAGAAAGGGGCGGGGGGTAGCTGATAATGTAATACATGTTAGTAGGCGACTAGTATCATTACACTTGAGATTGAGATGTAAACAAATTAGGAAATTGAGAATAGTTGGGGGCTGCTTGGACTGTTATAAGGAATATTAGTTTTGAATAGATGAGGAGAGAAAGAGTGTGAAACTGATGGGGGTGGCAGTGAGATAGTGGTTGCTGTTTTTTTGCCTTCACTTAATTGGGGCCACTCTATTACATTTTAAATGCTAACATATTAGCCTTAAATGGGTAGCTCTAGCCCCCACCTGTTCAGTACTGCTGAGATCCTTCCTGTTTGGCATTATAGTGACACATTGCAAAATCAATCAAGCTGCAAAAGATGAAAAATATTGAATCCTAAAACTTGCAGAAATGATGACATGGCACTGTAACACACCTTTAACATGCAATAGCACCTCAAAAATGGTGATACAAAGTGCTGTGACAGTTTAATCCACAAGAGTTAAGTTGTAGTAAAATATGATGCCACTAAAGATAAAAGTGATTTGTTCAGTTTGCATCTAAATAATAACCACAACAGGATACCACTTGGCCTGCATACATTGAAAATAGGTACAAATGCTCTTGAAAACTAGGGATATCAGTACAAAAACCTGGATACCTAATTAGCACACTGTTTGAATACTGAGTAACATACTCTTCCTAATTCACAGGTTCAACTGTTCATAGGTGGTTACTGGGCTATTGACCCGAAGGTCTTTAAAAACCTAGTTGTATGTACCCAATATAACACTAGAGAAACCCAATATAAAGGATCTTGCCTAAACTTGAGATCCTAGTTAACAATGACTTCCCCTATCTAGGAGGGTCATACGTTAAATCCCTGGCAGGAATTTATGGTTTCCCATCCAGTCATCCAGGCTATGCTTAAACAAAGTCATAGAGGAGCTTTGTTTGATGTGAACTGGTAGCCTATTCCAGAGGAGTGGCAACCTCTGAGAGACATATGTGTCTCTCTGGCAGGTCCTATTCATGTCGCAGGCCAGGTTAAGGCCCCTTGATGCGGTGACCCTTGTCCCATTTGTGGGCATTTCCATTAGGTTTGGATCCAAGATTGCATTGTAGGCCAGGCACAAGTCTCCTCTAAGTAGTCTGTACACTACTGAGCACAGTGACAACGACTTCATTCTGTCAATGTATGACATGTGCTAGAGAACCTGAACTAACTTGGTTATAAATCTCTGAGGTCTCTCAAGTTGCTGCAGGTGCCTGGTAAATTACATACCAAAGGGAGTTCTGTACTCCATTATTGGCCTGATGAAGGTCGAGTACAGGGGTGTTATGACCTCTTTCGCTCTTGCGGCAATGTCTTTGCTAATGAGGTGTGGGACATAGAATTACCACAGTAGACACATTGTGGTCAAAGTTTAGGCTACAGTCAAACTGTGTTCCCAAGTCTCTCACTACTGAGTTGTTACTTAGGGTACTATTATTTGTATGATAGTCTGCAGGGATATTGTTATTACCAAAGGGGATGATAATACATTTTTTTGCGTTGAGTTCGAGTCCATGGCTTTGGCACCAATCATTGGTTTGTGCAAGTCCCTCTTGAAGCATACTGACATAATTTAGGGATTCAATGATTGCACCTAATTAGCAGTCATCAGCCACAGCCCATCTGTTTTGGCCTGAACCTCTAAGTAGTACATTCCAAATAATAGGGGGCCAGCACTGACCTCTGTGGAACCCCATACAGATATTCTGGTTGAGGTAAAGTCCCCAACTCTGACGGAGTGTGATCTCTCGGTGAGTCAGTTAGCAACCCACCTGACGACATAAGTGTTGATATTAAACTGGGAGAGTTTAGCAATGATGCCCGAATGTGGGACTGTGTCAAAGGCCTTGGCTAAGTCAAGTTAGGCTGTATGCACAGATCTGCCTTCATATATGGCTATGGTGATGTTTTCAAAGAAGTCCACTAGGTTTAACAGGCACAACCTGCCTTTGACAAAACCACACTGTGTCTGATCAAGGGTTTGGAGATCACCTATATCCTTATTTATAAGGTCCATGATGATTTGTTCCATGGCCTTACAGATAAGGCTGGTTTAGCTTATGGGTCTGTAATTCCCAGGGTCTGTTGCTGTACCCCCTTTATGAAGGGGTGACAGTTGCGGTTTTCTATTCAGCAGGGACAAAACCAGTACTTAGGTTGCGGTTGAAGAGAGTAATTAATGGGAGTTGCTAACTCATGTTTTAGACCATTTAAAACGCAATGTGGGATGCCATCCGGTCCCATAGAAGCTGCGCTTTTGGCCTTGGCCAGAGCATTAATGACTTGCTCATTGGAAATGCAAGGTTAGGGAGATGTAGAGGGAATGCTTTGTGGAATGTTTGGAGGGGACTGGGTGTGTGTGTGAAATTTTCACCATACCTGCCAGCTAATAGGTTAGCTATTTTTGCAGGATCAGTGTATGTGATGCCATCCCTGGCTAGTTTAATACATGTGTGGGTCCTACCTTTTAGGTTATGGACATGTCTGGGTCCTCCCTTTTAGGTTATGGATATCACTGAAGAATACCTTATGGTTATCTTTAGCTATGGTTGTTACATTTTTTTTCGAAGTTGCCCTTAGAGGATTTTACAAGTTTTCTTATTTGTTTGTTCACGCAGAGGAGGGTGTTCTTCCAGTGCTGGGACCTCTCTTTTTTATTGTTTGACAGCAACTTCTTCCTCTTGTGGTATAACTTATTAATGCTAGATGCCCATCAGGGATGCTTGTTTTTTCTTTAGGATCTTGTTTTGATCCTATCAGGTACACCTGTGTCAATACATTTGTATAAGTGTTTGTACAGGGCATTTGTGTAAACCTTAGTATAGTTGTCAATACCATCTGTGGGAACAGGAGCTTGGAAATTATTTATGCCATCCTTTAGGAAGGTATAATTAGCTTTGGTGAAATTTGTTAGCCTGATTTCATTTGAGGGGTTCAGGTGTTATAGCTACTTCAAATGTGACTGATTTGTGATCAGATTTAACCAATGAGGGTCCTATACTTGTGGTGGAGCAACAGTCACCCATGTCGGTGAGGACCAGGTTGAGAATATTTGATCCCACTGTGGGCTAGCATACTATTTGTTCCAGGGGATTACTGTTAAAAGTCCAGGAACCTTTGTGCGAGCATGTTGGTACTCATATAAGTTTCTCAGTACATGGAGGGATAGTTCGCCCATGATTAGAGTGTTTGGCTGTAGTCTGACTCATGTAGGTCCAAATAAACACTATGGGTATCTTGGTTCACTGAAGGGGGCCTATAACCAACAATGACTTGAAGGGGGGGGGGCTCCTACCCACAGTTAGTTGAACTTGGAGTAATTCCAAGGAGTTTTCCCGTCTAGTCAGTATAGAGGTGTATTTGTCTTTGATGAAGATAGAGACTCCTCCTCTTTGGATCTCACAGGTTCATTCTGCAGTCTGAAAGTGTGGAAGGCATTGTAGTCTTGCAAGGCCGGGGTTCTCTCTGCGGTCCTGAACCAAGTTTCTGTGACTGCACAGACGTTAACACCTTTCAGGGAGAGGAGTGCTTCCAGAGAGTGCAGTTTCTGATTTACACTCCTAGCATTTAGCAGCATAACCTTTAATTTATTTGTGAGTGATATTTTTATGTCGGAAATTTTGTTCTTGAGACCTTGCCTAAAAAAAGGCACTATGGGGAAGGCAAGTGCCTAGGCCACTAACCGAATGCCTAGAGGTGACAGGTGAAGACCATCTCTGGCAAAGTAGGGTGGTCTATTCACCATGTCATCCCAGGCTGACAGGAACTGGATCTCCTTAGAATGACACCAGAAACTACGCCAATTGTTGAAGTCTTTTTTTTTTTTTTTTTTTTTTTATATTGTGGTATCATCCTAGGTGAAGGCTGAATGCTGCTCAAGGCTACAGACATACCTGCCTGGAAAACACATTCATAGCGCTCAATCATGTCTCTCTTCATATAGTCTAGTGAGGTATGTCTCAATTCATTCACACCAACATGAACTATGACAGAGTCATAACGGTATTTGTTGTTGAGATACTTGTGTGTATGTGTGATCTGATGGATCCTGGCACCCGATAGATCCCTGACTGTAACCTTCTCCTTGTCCAGCCTGGTGAGTGGGACATCTTTGTGTCTCACAATGGAGTCACCTAATACTAAAAAAATTGGTTTAGATGGGTTTTGCATTAGAGGCTTATTTGGTGAGACACTGGTTCTTGTGTTTTTATATGTATTGAGTGCTGTAGGTGCTGTATTAGGTCTAGCATGTCTGTGTTTGGAAGGTGTCTGGTGTTTAGGTAGGTTTCTGGCGAGTACCTCTGTATATGATGGTTTATGTGTTGAATGCATGGTTTGTGTAGGAGGTGTAGTATGTGAGCAGACAAACTGTTCAATGTTACTGTTCTGTGCGCGAGAGAGCAAGGGTTCCAGATTCTTAGTGTAGATGCATCTCTCAGATATTGTACTTGGGTGATTTAGGAGTAGAGGGTTGTCAGTGTACATGAGCCAGTTGCTACACTGCCTCAGGACACCAGTGTCAATCAGACTGGTATGATAAATGGAGGGAACTGACCATCCACAATGCTAGGTTAAATCCTGTTTTCTCAGTGGGGAGAGAAAATGAACAAGTGTGGTATAACTGGGTACTCTAAACAGGGTCTATATTAATGCAGTGCTCTATAAAGTGTCTATACTAGTGGGATCTCTAAATGGTATAAAACTATTGTAGATTTGGTGGTTTTGGCACTGTTTAAGAGGCAAAAGTGCAGCTGAGGTGCTCTTTGAGCAGCTAAGTGCAATTTAAGTACTTCTCGGCTGGATCACGGTCAGGTAATAAGAGAAAATGTATCTACTGAAGTTTTTGCATCTATAACTGTCAATGGATACCCCCCACTGTGTGGTAGTGCACAATGGTGCATGGAGGTGCGCTACATGTAAATAGAGAAATACAGCAAAGCAGTGGCTGGTTGCCTAACTCCGTGGAGTTATATTAAAACAAGTGGAAACCAATGCAAACATGGGACTTATGTGGCAACAGTAAGGAAACTGAAATAAACAATGTAACCAATAAAAAAGTTCAAAACTGAGCCCTGTGCCATTCCTGCTACAAGGGTACAGGTGGCCCTCTCCAACAAAAGATAGCCTGGTTTAGTACTCCATTTAACAAGCAGAACCAGGTTCAGCAGGTCTGAATCTAGTCTATGCTACAGCAGAAAAAAAAATGCCACAAATCAGCAAGAATCTGCCTCACAAGTCATTTATTTTTGCTTCTGAAAAAGGGAGATGTAAAATGTGGGTCCTCTTTCTTAAAATTACTGGTGTCACCAGTTATGTTGGTCATACAGACTGGTATCTTGTGTAATAAACAGTTTTAAAATCATATGCGATAGGTGGCAAGATTGCAGAAATCATGTGAAGGGATAAATTAAGCCTGAAAAGAGATACATGCCTCCAAAAATAGGTATATCATGCAAAGAAATATCTAAAGCATGAAAACAGGTACAGTTGAGAGGTCTGTTGTTCTAACACTGTTACATATAACACACACATGTATTTCTTTTCTTACCAATACAAAACCAGGCAATTTAACATTCCAGTTAAGTTATTTAATTTTGATTTAAACCATCATGTTCCTATTTAATTCTGAAAAGCAGCGACATTTTCACCCGTCTCTAACCAGAATACTACAATCTAGCTACCCAACTTTCATAAAAATTCCTGTACACTTATTTACTTCTGAATCATTTTTAAACAAGCATGACCTTGCAACATCCTGCCTCTTTACTGAAATTTAAGGGAAAGAATACTGAACTGTAAATACAATGAAGATTTACTATTGCGGACTCTTTAATCGCGCAACATCTATACATCTCAACACCACATTTTTTTCCTATTTAAAGCTAAGAAAATGTTTTACTGATAAAACAACTCTTAAAATACTCTGAAGTTTCTGTACTGTGCTAAAAAGTCAGAGTTTGAAGAAGCCCTGAAATTAGGTATGAAAGTACCAACTGTTTTTTTTTAAATACTTTGTCTACCCATGGTCTTCATGTTCTTTTTTTTTTTAATTAAGGAATAGAAAATAAGAAGTTATGTACCTACCATAACGTTCCATGTTAGTTGTCTTCTCTCGCCTTCTTTCTTGCTTGATGGGTTCGGAGCCGATCCCTCGGCTCCGACTCGGCACTTGCTTTAGCTCGAGAACTCCTTTTACCAGCTCGAGGCAGCCCCATATCCCATGATGCAAGGCAGGAAGTACCCAGATCTCGTTTGTTGACAAAAGGGCAATAACACCAAGCATAAACAATACTTCCCAAAGGAAGAAGAAACTCACAAATGGAAAAAGGACCAGGTCTGAATGGTCTTTAGCATTATAGTTTCTTATACAAGGTCTGTCCAGGCCAGGGGAAGGAGGGAGGGTCGCAAGAAAGAAGGCGAGAGAAGACAACTAACATGGAACGTTATGGTAGGTACATAACTTCTTAATGTTAAGTTGTCAATCTCGCCTTCATTCTTGCTTGATGGGACCGCGTCCCTAGCACCTCTATCCTGGGTGGCTCAATGGAACAAACTCTTGAGGACTGTAGAGCCAAAACTGGCTCTGTCCCTGGAGGCCAAGTCCAATTTGTAATGGGAAACAAAAGTGTGAGGAGTGGCCCAAGTGGCGCTGCACAAATAGTGTCTAAAGGCAGTCTAGCTTGAAAAGCTGTAGAAGTAGCTAAACTCCTAGTTGAATGTGTTTTAGGTTTTGAGCACAGCTGTTTTCCCGATCGTATAAATTTCAGTGATGACCAAGAAAGCCATCTGGACAAAGTCACTTTAGAAACAGGAAGGCCTTTTTATTATCCGCATAGGAAACAAAAAGTTGATCAGATTTTCTAAATTTTTTGTTCTGTCCAAATAATATCTAAGCTGACGGTGGACGCCAAGATAATGTAGCTTTTGTTCAGCTCTATCTGAATAGTTAGGAAAAATACAGGAGATCAATAGATTGATTCAGATTGTTTTTCAAGCGACCTTAGGTAAAAACGATGGATTAGTTCTCAAAGATACTCTGTCTTTGTGAAAAATCAAATAGGGGGGTCGAACCGAAAGAGCATGAAGTTCAGACACCCTCCTGGCAGATGTAATAGCCACTAGGAATAAAGTTTTCCAAGAAAGATATTTCAGGAACAAGAAACAGCTGGCTCGAAGGGGGGAAGAATCAAGGATGTCAGCACTAAATTTATATCCCACTGAGGAGGAGGATTCCTGATTGGAGGCTTTAGTAGGAAAATTCCTTTCAAAAAGGCCCTGCAGAGCCTATGGGACATAATATTATGATCTGCTATCCCGACATGAAAATTAGAAATAGCAGCCAACTGAACTCTGACTGTGGAAGAAGAGGAGCCTGCATGGAAAATCTCTGCTAAGAAGTCCAGAACTGCCTGAACAGGGGCAGTAAAAGGATCAATATTTTGGGCCTTAGCCCAATAAGAGAAACGTTTCCATTTGCTTGTGTAAAATCCTCCTGGTAGAGGATTTTAGTGAAGCTACTATGATATCTCTAACTGGGTTAGAGATCAAAGGAAGCCTGGCTAAGGAAGGAAGTGGAGCAACCATGCTGTGAGGTTGAGAGAAGGGATTGACCGGTGCAGCTGACCGGATTGGTGAATCAGTAGATCTGGCACTGGGTCCAGATGCCACGGCTGCACCAAAAGGTGATGATGGAGGAACGGGAACCAAACTTGTCGAGGCCAGTAAGGGGCAATGAGAATCAATTTGGCTCTCAAAACGGTAGCTTTCTGGATCACCTGAGGGATCAGAGGAAAAGGAGGGAAGGCATAAAGAAGTCCCTGGGGCCAATCCTGGGTCAGAGCGTCTCTGGGGGGATGGCCTGATAGAGGGAAGAGGCTGAAGAAGTCTGGACATTTGCTGTTTTGGGGAGTAGCAAAAAGATCGCAACATGGACGACCCCATTCCAGAAAAATCTCTTCCGCTATGGATTGCTTGAGTGACCACTCGTGAGGCATGAGAATAGCTCTGCTCAATCTGTCCGCTATAATGTTGGTTTTCCCAGGGATATGCGTTGCTACCAGAAACCGATGAGAGGAGATCGCCCATTGCCATAGTCTGAGCGCTTCTCGACACAAGGGGTAGGACTTGGTTCCGCCCTGTTTGTTGATATACCAAACTACAGACATGTTGTCTGTGTGGACTGCAATTGTCCCTACGGGAAGAAAGTCGTTGAGGGCTTGCAACGTTAAAAGCACTGCTCTCATCTCCAGGACATTTATGTGCAGATGGTACTCGAACGGTTGCCACGTCCCATGAACCATCCTGCCCTGATAATGACCCCCCCACCCGATCAGGGAGGCATCCATCGGGGACGGAGGTACAAAGCACCTGCCTTGGTGAACCTGAGACGATGTGATCCACCAAGCAAGATGTTCTTTGCATGTTTGTGTCACCAGAATCTGGTGACGCATTGGGAGTTGCTGGTATGACCACTGTGTGAACAGCATCCACTGAAGGAGGCGCATGTAGAATCGAGCCAGGGGAAGAAGAGTGATGGCCGCAGCCATAAGACCTAACACCTTTAGAACCATTCTGGCCTGTACCTTCTTGCTGGCCAGAATGATCCTGACATGAGTCTGAATGTCTGAAACTCTTTGTTCTGTAAGGGTAGCTGACATCCGAACAGTGTTTAAGTTTAAGCCTATGAAGGTAATAGACTGGCAGGGCGATAAGGATGACTTTTCGTAGTTGACTGAGATGCCCAAATGAGAACAAAGGTCTATTGTGTAATCCCTGGCTTGTATAAGCTGATGCCTGGTGGTGGCTGACAGGAGCCAGTCGTCGAGATACGGAAACACCTGGAATCCTTGACGTCTCAGGTGAGCCGTGACCACTGCCATGCATTTGGTGAACACTCTGGGGCTGGAGTGAGACCAAAGGGCAGGGCTCTGAACTGCAAATGACTGTACCCCAGCCGCAAGCGGAGAAATCTCCTGGAGCGTCTGTGAATTTTGATGTGATAGTACGCATCCTGAAGATCTATTGAGCACATCCAGTTGTCCTTCTGTAAGAAGGGTAGAATTGACTGAAGAGTGACCATTCGGAATCTTGTCTTCCTGACAGACTTGTTGAGTCTGCTGAGATCCAATATTGGTCTCCAGTCTCCCGTCTTTTTGGGGACCAAAAAGAACCTTGAGTAGATTCCGGGCTCTGAATGGTCTATTGTAACTGTCTGAATGGCTCTTTTTTGCAGTAGTTTTGCGATCTCTAACTCTGCAATGTCCCTTAGACCGGGTGGTACATCTGGAAGGGAAGTTGAGGGGAAGGGACTTTCCTCGAAAGGAATTATGTAACCCTTGGATATGATCGACTTTTTTTTGAGTGAGGGAATGCCAGGCTTCTGGGTACAGTGATAATCTTCCCCCGACTGCCTCCAAGGAGGGACAGCCGGGCAACACCTCAGGGATGCTGAAAGGGCTTCTCAGGAAGAGACTCCCTGTTGCCCTGATTCTTCGGACCCCCTCTGCCTCTAGAGTGGCGTCTGTTGTTGTTACCCCCTCTGCCTCTAGGGGTAAACTGACCACGTGAATCCGGCGTGACTCCTTGAGATTTACGGAACCACATCTTCCCACCCTTCTGTCCTTTGGGATAAGGCCTAGAAGGGGTGGAAAAACGGACTCCAACAGCAGAAAGAGTCTTGCCGTCCTGCTCACACCTGGTCAAGGTTTCCTTCACCTGAGGGCCAAACAAAGCTGACCCATCAAAGGGAGAATTTGTGAAGGACGCCTTAAAGGGATCCATAAAATCACATAGCCGCATCCAGGCTTGGCGCCTAAGAGCCACACCTGTGCCTGCGGCTCTACTCGCTCCATCAGCAGCATAAGATATTAGCCGCATGGAGGAGTTAGCAATGGAATTGAGGGTTCCTAGCTGCGAAGCAATCTTTTCTTGGGCCCCTGCAGCTGTAGGATTCTGAACTACTTCTCCCAGCTCCTTCAGGATATCTCTCTGGAGTCTGGTGAAGTGACAAAGATAATTCAGCGAACGCATAGCAAAGGTCGCTGAGGAAAACATCCGCTTGCCGTACCTATCCATGGTCCTAGAGTCCTTATTAGGAGGATGGACGGGCACGGAAGGATCTAGAAGTTCCTTTTTGGTGGCCGCAGCCACCACCATGGCATCAGCGGGGACACCCTTTGTAAGGAATTGTTTGTCACTAGGGGCAGTTATAAATTTAGAAGGCCTCCTAGGGACTGGCTCTACAGAGTCAGGAGCTGTCCACGCCTTTCGTGCTATAACCTGCATAAGGGGGTCGAAAGGCGGAGACACCCAGGAGGTGGAGGGCCGAGATCCAAACGCCTCTAGGTATACTGACTCATCCTCAGAGGGATTGTTGGTGGGCCAGTTTCCCCTCTGTTTCAGAAGTTCTAGGATGTCTGAGAAAGAGACATCCTCAGAGGGGGATCTAGGGGATCCCTCTGACTCATCAAAGTCAGTATCCGAAGTGACAGACTCAGGGGAGTCTACATGCTTCCTCTTACAAGTCCTCTTCCTAGGAGGATCTCCCGAAACATCAGGAGAATCCTCGGAAGAGGGGAAATTCCCAATGGGGAAACCTGAGGCGGAGGATCTCTGGGTCCTGTAGCAAGAGAAGTGGCAGAGATGTCAACAGGTACAATAGAGGGAGGAGCTACGGGAAGAGACTGCTGACTGATACCAGTGGCCAGTACACTCTTCATCACCTCGAATGCTCCCCTCCCAGGCAGGTCCGAGAGACCCGCTCCAAGAGCTAGGAACTCCAGGGGCCACCGAAAAGGAAGTCTCCGAGGCAGATGTCGGAGCCGAGCTCACCAAGGCCGAGGCTCCAAGGGGAAGAGCGGGCTCGGACAAGGGTCCGATGCCACTCACCCCTCGGAGGAGACCATGGAAGCCCGACCACCGAATCCCTCTAAGGAAGAGGAGATAAGAGTAGGGGCTGAAGGAACAGAAGGGGTATCCGTCCTCCAGCCGTAGCAGTAACCATGCCCGAAGACTCCAACTCCAAGCTCTGGGGTAGAGTTGAAGGAGGAACTGTAACGGGGTGTGGACCAACAGTCGCCTGCTGAGACGGACTGTGTAGCATTTGGGCCAGTACCTGTGACTTGAGCAATCTACTGACCACTCTCTCTAGGTCATGGTCTGACAACCTGGATGACCTTGAAGATCGGCTCCGATGGCTCCGTTCGATAGAAGAGGCGAGGCGCCGAAAGTATCGGCTCCAAGGAAGGAGACCTCGACCTCTTCCTGGAATGGGTCATCGAGCCGATATTACCGATCCTGTCGGCACCGATTTCGGAGCCGCAGAACGCCGATGTATCGGCTCCAGCGAGCCGATACAGCCACCAGTAACGGTGTCGGAGCCGATCGGAGCCGACACCGATGCCTGTGCCACATGGGTGTCGGAGCCGATCGGAGCCGACACCGATGCCCATGCCACGTGGGTGTCGGAGCCGGTCGGAACCGACTCCACTCTGGTCAAACCAGATTCGGCACCGATAGCCATCGGCGCCGAAAGCTTAGTGGATCAGAATCGGCTCCAGCCGAGCCGATCTCGACTCTATACGAGCCGGAGCGGAGGCCACAGGCTTAGGAACAGAAGCGAGGGGCTAGGCAGATTTAGATGATATTTGTGGGGCCGACTTAGCGGAGAGCCCTCCGGCTTAAGAAGACCCTGAGAATCAACTTATTCTTCTCTCCTGCAGGACTCTCTGGCTGAAGGAGTGACAAATAGCACAGGAGTCCTGCAGGTGAAGAGGGCCTAAACAGTACAGGCAAGAAGTGTGACCGTCTGTCAGAGACATCTTCTGACAGCACGAGTCACACTTCTTAAAACCTGAAACCCTCTCTTTAGACATGGTGCCTAACAAAACACACACACACCAGTCCAATTAAATTAAACTAATACCAAAAAGGTATTTAGTAAAAAATACCAACACACACCCTAACAGGGGGGGGGATAGGAAATTAACTGACTAAAAAAATTAAAAGAGACAGGGATTTCTGCCAGAAAAAGTTAAATTTAAAGTTAAACTATCAAAACAAATAGTTTTTAACTAAAAAGGGGCTTAAAAGTCACAAATGTGAATTACTTACCAGGAGCTGGTAAAGAGAAGACCTCCCAAGCGAAGCGGCAAACGAGATCTGGGTACTTCCTGCCTTGCATCATGGGATATGGGGCTGCCTCGAGCTGGTAAAAGGAGTTCTCGAGCTAAAGCAAGTGCCGAGTCGGAGCCGAGGGATCGGCTCCGAACCCATCAAGCAAGAATGAAGGCGAGATTGACAACTTAACATAAAACAGATTATAAGCAGTGGAAGTGTCAGGCATTTTAGAAGCTTGCTAGTTGTATTTCTTTGCCCAGTGCTGTCCAAGTGCATCATTCCTCGAGGTTTACATAGCCTTATTACCTTAAGTAAGATCTAAGTAAACAGTAAAATCTGTAGTCCACACAAAATGACTCAACACATTGTGATTCCAAAACACTGGTCCTTGTTCTTCACTTCTATTTGCTGCTTGCCTCTCGCCTTGCAAACAGTCACAGCTGTGGTGCTGTCAGCATGTCACTGGCAGCATAGATACACATACCGTATTTTCCTCTGCTCCATCAGACCAGCAACTGTACTCATGCAATTACATATTCTTTTCTGTGGGAAAGCAGCGCACCCTTCATCCAAGTGGCTGCAACTTCCTTATTTAAATGTATACCTCAAATTCAGTATTAATGGCCCTGGTGGAATTTCACCCTCTGCAAGTACCACTGGTGACAAGTGTGAATATTGGAAAGTTTCTGAAATAAAGTTTTAAACACTACTTGCCAATGTCAGGTACTCCAACATTCATGACACCAACACTAAAGAACTACACCTAGTCCTTCAAAATTACTCAAGTTACCGACAGAGCTGTAGGCTGTCATAATGCTCATAGTCTCAAGAAAAGTGGTACACTAAATATTCCACTTAGATTCAAGGGGGAGCTGCAGACAAGAGCAATAGAAAAAGACTGAAGGGGAAGTGGTAGGTATGAGCAAACAGAGGATGAAAAAGTACAGTTGTGTACCTAGAATAAATGTAGATGTTCGAGTGTATTCACTGTTGCAGTCATTACACTTGGGTTATCTGCCGGCAGGCTACCCGCAGTCGGCCCGAGTTCCACAGTCTTGGTCCGGCGTTGGTTGCTGTCGCCTCTTCCGTGACGTCAGTGCGCCAGGGGTATAAAAGATGCAACTGACGCCATTTTCTTCAGTTTTTCTTGCCCCAGATGTCATGTGCCCCCAGATAGGAAGGCTGGAAAAATAAAAATATGCCAAAAAGCATGCATGAACTAATATAAACATTTCCTTCATCTACAAGCAAATACACCACACAGGTTGTATAGAGTTGAAAAGTACAGAGAAGTCCCAGCAAAGTAAAGGGGGATGGTGGGTGGGTAACCTGGACTGCAACAGTGAATACACTCGAACATCTACATTTATGGTAGGTACACAAATGTACTATGTTCGTCGTGTTTCACTGTTGCAGTCATTACACTTGGGTTGAATCCCAAAGTTGAGGTTGGGCGGCTGGGTCTAGATTGGATTTGGAGAGGCTACCAGGCCCTGCAGGACTGCAGTGGCAAAGCTTGCTCTGGATTTAGAGTAGAGAGGCAAGTGGTAGTGCTTGGTGAAGGTGTGCACTGAGCTCCAGGTTGCAGCTTCTATCTTTGGTTGGTACTCCTCTGAGAAAGGCTGCTGAAGTGGCTGTTGCTCTGGTAGAATGTGGCCTCATGACCTTAGGCAGTGATTTGCCATGTTGTGCATAACAGAAGCGGATGCAGTGTCCTATCCATTTTGAAAATGTCTGCTTTGCGATAGGTTTTCCTTGTGATCCTGAAGCATAGGCTACTAACAGTTGCTCAGTTTTTCTGAAAGCTTTTGTTTTGTCCAGGTAGAATCGTAGCTGTCTGTGTATATCCAAAGCGTGCAGAAGTCTCTCCCCTTTATTCTGGGGATTTGGGTAGAAAGTTGGTAAATGAATGGTTTGGTTCAGGACCACATTAGAAACTACTTTTGGCATGAATGTTGGGTTTGTCCTGAGAGAAACCCTGTCCTGGTGAAAAATAATGAAAGGTTCCACAGCCATTAATGCCTGTAACTCTGATACTCTTCTTGCTGAAGTTATTGCTAGGAGCAGAGCAGTTTTCCATGATAAGAATTTTATATCAGCTGTGCTGGCTGGTTCAAAAGGAGGCAGTGTGAGTTTTTCTAAAACAAAATTGAGATCCCAAGTTGGTACTGGTGCTCTCCTTGGGGGTCTTATGTTTTTTGGCCCTCTGAGGTACTGTCTTAGTAGAGGATGTGAAAAAATAGGAGGTTCCATATTGTAATGAGCTGAAATGGCAGAGGCATGGATTTTAAATTGATGAGAAAGATAGGCCTTTGTCCAGCATCTCAATTAAGTATTGTAAAATCTGAGGTATATTTGAAACAAGTGGGTCGAGCCCTTGTGCCTGGTTCTAAGCACAGAATCTCTTCCATTTTTCTGCATAAGATTTCCTAGTGCTGGGCCTCCTGGCTTCTAAATTGACATCCATAACAGCTTTAGAGAGAGGTGCAGTCTGAGTGGCTACATTATCTGCCATGCTGCCAGATTGAAGGTTCTGAGTTGAATGTGCAGAATCTGATTGTTTTGTTGAGTCAGAAGATGAGGAATTTGAGGTAAAGGCCAAGCTGGGCCCTGAGACAAGCTCTTTAGGCTTGGGTACCAGTGCTGGCGTGGCCAGTCTGGGGCAATCAGGATAATTTTTGGCCTTTCTTGTCTGACTTTTAGGAGCACTTTGGTAAGAAGAGGCATTGGTGGGAAGGCATAGACTGTCAGAGATTTCTAGCTGAATGATAGAGCATCCACTTTCCATGCTTGAGAGTGATAAGTTCTTGTGCAGAATTTCTGTAGTTGGCAATTGTGAGGGGAGGCAAAAAGATCTATGTCTGGGCTTCCCCATTTCCTTGTTATCATGCTGAACACCTGTGGATTTAGTGTCCATTCGTGAGGGTCCATGAGATTTCTGCTTAGTTCGTCTGCCAGTGTATTTTTGTTCCTGGCAGGAATTGTGCCTGCAGATGTACCTGAGAGGTTAGTGCTGTGTTCCACAAGGTCATGGCTTGCCTGCATAGGGGGTAGGAATGTGTGCCCCCTTGCTTGTTTACGTACCACATAACTGTAGTATTGTCCATCTTTATTAGTAGTTGTCCTGGATGTATTAGGTCCTTGAAAGCTGTCAGAGCATTCTGTACTGCTAGCATCTCTTTCTGATTGATGTGAAGATGCATTTGTTCCTTGGGCCACGTGCCCTGAATACATTTCCCTGCCATATGTGCCCCCCAGGCATAATCCGATGCATCCGTTGTTATTGTCTGCCTGGCTGTGGGTAATGTGAAAGGCTGTCCCTTGTTGTGGTGACAGGCCTGTGACCACCATCAAAACTCCTGTTGTAGGCAAGGAATTAAAGTTATGATTGTCTCCAGGCTGTGACAATGTTGAGTCCAAACACTTTTTAGATACCATTGTAGTTTCCTCATATGCAGTCTTGCATATGGAATTAGTAGAACTCAGGACACCATGAAGCCCAGGGTCTGCAGAATTTTTCTTGCAGGGAGCTGGGTCTTTGTTGCCATCAGTTGAAAGTATTGAGTCAGTTGCCTTTGTTTGTCTGGCGTGAGATAAGCCATCTGGGCAGTTGTATTTAAGCTTGCACCCAGGAATATTATCTCTTGAGAGGGCACTAGTTTTGATTTCTTTTCGTTTACTGTGTACCCTAGGCAAATTAGTAATCTTTTTACAAACGCCAGATGATTTAGTAGAACGTCCTTGCTCTCTGCTTGAATAAGGCTGTCATCCAAGTAGGGATATATTTGAATTCCTTTTTGTCTGCAAAATGAAATTACTGGTGCCAGGCATTTTGTGAAGACCCTGGGCGCAGTAGATAAGCCAAAGGGCAGTGCAGAGAATTGGTAATGTATTGAGCCTGCTATGAATCTGAAGTATCTTCTGCAAGTTTGTCTGATTGGGACATGCAGGTATGCCTCCTTGAAGTCCAAAGTAACTAGCCAAGCCTTCTTGCCCAGCATGGGTAGAAGCTGCTGTAGTGTTAACATTTTGAATTTTGGAACATCCAGGAAAGTATTTAGGATTGACAGGTCCAGTATTGGTCTCCAGGCTTTGTCCTTTCTGGGTACTAAGAAAGGTCTTGAGTAAAATCCTTGCCCCTGTTCTTGCTGTGGTACTCTTTGAATAGCTCCCATGTCCATGAGAGCAGCAATTTGTTTTTGCGCCTCTGCCCATTGGTTCTGTGGCAGGTCTGGCATACCTTTTGATTTTGGAAGTGTGTGAAAGTGGAACCTGTAACCTTGAGAGACAATATTCAGTACCCATTTGTCCTGGGTGATTATGTGCCAATTTTTTGAGAAACGTGCTAGCTTCCCCCTAGGGGTGCTGCCAAAAGGAAAGTGCTTGGCATCTGTAGAGGGAAGTCATTGGGACTGTTTTCTATAAGGTTGTGATTTGTCTTCCCCTCCTTTGGGGGCTGAAGCACCCCATTGTTTAGGTCTGTAGGAGCCTTGGGGCTGAGATCTGCCTCTTGAGCATCTGTATCTGCCTCTTTGTGGCCTGTCTGACACTGGAAAGGACCAATTTTTTTGAAGGCCAGTTTCTGCTAAACCTGGGTGGTTGAACCTGTAAGAAATCCTTTACTGTCTGCATTGATTTTGCTTTATCCTCCATTTTCTTTAACACCTCTTCTGCCTTGACACCAAACAAAGTATCATGCTGTAGTGGAGCATCCAATAATTTAACTTTAACATGGTCAGGTAAACTTTGTTCTTTCAACCAGGCATGCCTTCGAATAACAGAGCCTGTAACTGTGGCTCTACAAGAAGCCTCTAATGAATCAAAACCACATTGTAAAGTATGCTTTCCCACTTGGTCAGCTGCATGCAATAAATCCTGCATTTCCTTACTGTCAGGACTATCTGAGATTGAAACCATTTTCTGCTTTAACAATGACATGAGATGCTGTTGATATTTAAGCACGTGAAACTGGCAATTTAAAGCCCTTACAGCTAAAGTAGCAGAAGTGTAAACTTTTTTCCCCCATCTGTCCAGAGCTCTGAAATCTCTATCCGAGGGGACAGGATTTTTAGCAGTGGAAGCCTTAACCCCTTTAGGACCCTGAGAAATTGTTTTTGGATCTGCAGCAGGGTTTTTGTAATGAAATTTATGAGAGTCAGGCACCCTGTAGTACCTGTCTGGCTTGAGTGGTGCTGGGAGTACAGAATCAGGAGTCAGACTGGATTCAGAAAAAACATCATCAACAATATCAAGCACAGGGGGAATAGCCAGGGGCCTGTGCTGGGGCAATAAAAAAAAGTCTCTGAGCCTTTTCTTGGATTCTGAATAATCCTGGCTCTCCCAATGGAAATGCTCCCTCATGGAGTGCAGGGTTTCACCAAAAGAATAATCCTCAGGCGGAGAGGCTGAAGGTATAGACTCTTCTGCATCAGAGTCCTCATGGGGAGGGAGAGAGTATCCCTGGTCAGAAGAGGAATCAGAGGAAATGGAAACCTGGTCAGAGGAATCATAGTCAGCGTCTTGCCTAGGCCTTTTGTCAGGAGGGGGATGGGAACCGCTGATTAAAGTAATTAGGTCTTCGGCCATTTTAAGCATCTGTTTCTTTGGCATGGATGACTGTTCAGTAGAATGCTGTGCTTGTTTCTTTGTCTTTAATGGTGTTTCTAACTTTGCCTTGGCTGCTGTAGTGGGCTTAATTGTAAGCTGTGAAGGTCTGAAAACACCCTCAGAAGCCGATGCCTGCTCAGCGGCTCCGGACCCATCTGAGGGAATAGTTTCCGTAGGTCCAATACCTTGAGTTTCCACAGGCCTCGGTGTCCCCACATGGCTGTCGGATAGGGCCTGTGGCTCTGAGGCAGCGGGTGTCAGGGGCTGCAAAAGCACCTCACTGAGAACCGGCAACTGGCCTAGAAGAGGCTTCATCGTTGGTTTTGGACCTCTGATGCCTGTCCTTTTCTTTGTCTTTGCGTTTTTTATAAATTCCGGTCGTCGGTTGTTCCGACGGCATTATGTAATTAAACCTTCGGCCAAAATAATGTAAAGCAAAATTAAACCGACGTTTAATAGTGCGTTTGTTGAATCTAGCACAAAACCGACAACTAGTAACGTCATGCTCAGGGCCTAGGCAACGAATACAGTAAGAGTGAAAATCCTTATGAGGTATTTGCTTCCCACAAGAAATACAATTATTAACTTTTACTGACATCGGTCTGGAGCAAGAAAAAGCTTCCCCAACAGGGTACTTAGCTTTACTGAAGACTTCGGTTCTGAAACTCAATTTCGAAAATCTCAGGAGTCGGTCGACCGGCACTTGCGAACTGCTTTTGCTTCAGGCACTGCGCGGCAAGAAAGACTGAAGAAAATGGCGTCGGTTGCATCTTTTATACCCCTGGCACACTGATGTCAGGGAAGAGGTGACAGCAACCGACGCCGGACCAAGACTTTGGAACTCGGGCCGACTACGGGTAGCCTGCCGGCGGATAACCCAAGTGTAATGACTGCAACAGTGAAACACGATGAACATCAACAGAAAATGTCAAAGAGCACTAAGCATAAGCAGCCTACAATTCACCGAATAATGCTCATGTTAAAGCACTCAATGCTCAATACTGAAAACCTAGCAAGCAGTGTTAATAACAGGTCAGACAGAAAATGAAACTGATTAATGACGGTAAAGGAAAGCGAATACGTAGCAAAAAGGAAACTGCTTTGTTGTGTAACACACTGGTGGCAGGGAATGATGATATTTCTCTATCAGAAAACCTTCAGTTAACAGAAAATGGCATCACCTTTCCAATGGAGAAGGTAGAAAAAAAGAGGCAAGGGGCAGGTAAAAAGGAAGAAATCAAAACTAAACATGGAAGGATGGAAGAACATTACTGTAAGAAAAAAGAAGAGAAAGACAGATGTTGACTACATGGCTCAAGCTGTGGATTTACAATGCCAGCTGAATGAGAATTTAATATGCAATGAAAACAGTGGGATTAATAAGACTAATAGTGATTAAGATCTATCGTTCGTAACAATTGATAGAGCTGAAATTACTGTATTAGAAGCTGAAGGTTTTTCAAAGATGGTCAGCAAAGATATTCTTGTAATTGGAGATTCAATTATTAGAGGAACTGATACGTATATTTGCAAAGATGACCATGAACATCAAATAGTGTTATGCTTGCCAGGAGCAAAAATAGAAGATGTTCAGATCACGTGTGCCCAAAACAAGGCTTGGACGCTCTACCCATTTCTGTTTCTTAAAACAGGACATTTTTTCCATGTAGGTGTTTATCCACAAAATCTTTTCATTCACGGTAACCTGACTATCCTTTCTGTAAGTTGTTGTTGTGTCTTTCGGCTTTTCCCTGTTAGGGGTCGCCACAGCGGAACTCCGGTCCGCTAATGATTGGCAGTAGATTTTTACGTGCCGAGTTGCCAGCCCTGATGCACAACCTTCAACGAAGGTAAGCCCATTCAGGCATGTCTCCACAGAGAAGACGCTCTAGCTGAGAATCGAACAGGACAAAGTCTTACTGTGAGGCGACAACGCTACCGCAGCACCACTATCCTTTCTGTAAGTGATTTGTGAAAAATACGTCCTAACACTGGTACAAGCTATACTAAGAGTGGTGTGCATTTATCAAGATCAGGGAAGAGAATTTTTGCAGCAGATATTATGCAATATTTAACAAACACTAGGCAGGATTTTTGCCTGGTCGAAAATTTAACAGTTCACAAATAGCAACATTCGATGCATCTCTGATGGTTGTTAATGCTAGGAGCATTAATAATACAGTGTTTTCACTGGAAAATGCTCTACATTCCCATAAGATTGATGTTGTTAAAGTTTGTGAAACATGGTTAAAGAACAATGACTGGCAACCAATTCTGTCAGGATTTAAATGTTTTTACTGTAACAGACATTCTAACAAAAAATCAGGTGGAGGTGTTATGATAGGGATTAAATAGAAGTTATGTTCTTACCATAACGTTCCATGTTAGTTGTCTTCTTCTCGCCTTCTTCTTGCTGGATGGGTCTCGGCCACTCTAAAAGCTCGAGAGTTGGTTCCACCGGCTCGAGGCTTCCCCTACATCCCACAATGCTAGGCGTGAGTTACCTCAGATCTCGTTTGTAAGCTAGGCACTGCCTATAATAGTAGTAAAATAACTAGTAACAAAGTCCACCTCTATAAACAAGGGAGAAAAGAAGGGTGACCTACATCCTGATCCAGGAAATATGCACAGCAGAGCATATACCTAAAGTAAAGAGGTGGTAGAAAGAGAGGTCACAATCAAAACTCCTCTAGGTCTGTCCAGGCCAGGGGGAAGGAGGGTGGGACGCAAAGAGAAGAAGACAACTAACATGGAACGTTATGGTAAGAACATAACTTCTATATGTTAAGTTGTCTATCTCGCCTTCATTCTTGCTGGATGGGACCGTCCCTAGCACCTTGTCCCGGGTGGCCTAACGGAACAGACTCTTGAGAACAGTGGAACCAAAGTTAGCTCTATGTCTAGAGGCTAAATCCAACTTATAATGAGAAATGAAAGTGTGAGGAGTAGCCCAAGTAGCCGCTGCACAAATGGTGTCAATAGGCAGTCTATCTTGGAAGGCTATAGAAGTAGCCAAGGCTCTGGTAGAATGGGCTTTAGGTTTGCTAGGCAGCTTTTGGTGTCTAATTTCATAAACAAGGGAAATCAGGGATGTTAGCCATCTGGATAATGAAACCTTTGAAACTGAAAGTCCCTTTCTGCCTTCTGCATAAGAGACGAACAGCTGGTCAGATTTTCTGAATTGTTTTGTTCTATCCAAATAGTACCTTAACTGACGATGAACATCTAGCCAATGTAATCTTTGTTCAGATCTGTTAGAATATTCTGGAAAAAACACCGGGAGGTCAATGCTTTGATTTAGGTTAGCCGTGGAGGCTATTTTAGGTAAAAAGGACGGGTTGGTTCGTAAGGATACTCTGTCCTTATGGAACAACAGATAAGGAGGTCGACAACTGAGTGCATGACGTTCTGAAACTCTTCTAGCTGAAGTAATAGCTACTAGAAGAGTCTTCCATGATAGTAATTTTAAAGAACAGGAGGATGCAGGTTCGAAAGGAGAGAATTAAAGAACTGAGAACTAAATTTAGGTCCCAAGGAGGAGGAGGATTTCTTACCGGAGGTCTGAGTAGAAAAACTCCCTTCAAAAAGGCTTTGCAAAGCTTGTGGGACATGATGGCAGAATCTGAAATGCCCACATGAAAGTTAGAAATAGCTGCCAATTGAACTTTAAGAGTAGAAGGAGATGAACCTGCATGGAAGAGTTCAGCTAGAAAATCAAGGACCATTTGGATGGAAGCAGTGAAAGGATCTATGTCCCTTCCTTGAGCCCAATAGGCAAACGTTTCCACTTACTCAAATAAATCTTCGAGTGGAAGATTTATGGGAAGCTATCAAAATATCTCGAACAGAGTGAGATATTTGAGGAAGCCTGGCTAAAGTTGGAATTGGAGGAACCAAGCAGTGAGGTTCAGAGAGGGAAGGGAGCGATGAAACTGACCCGACTGATGGATCAAAAGATCTGGAACTAGGTCCAGATGCCAAGGTCGCGCCAACAGAAACTGATGTAGAAAGGGGAACCAAACCTGTCGAGGCCAGTACGGAGCAATGAGGATCAATGAAGCCTTCTGAGCGATAGCTTTCTGTATTACTTGAGAGATTAGTGGGAAGGGGGGAAATGCATACAGAAGTCCCCGGGGCCAAACTTGGACTAGAGCGTCTCTGCTGGGTTGGCCTGGTAACGGAAATAGGGTGAAAAAATCTCTGCACTTGCTGTTTTGGGGAGTAGCAAAAAGGTCGCAGCAAGGCTGGCCCCACTTGAGAAAAATTTCTCTCACAACAGAGTCTTTCAGAGACCACTCGTGAGGCATGAGGATAGCTCTGCTCAACTTGTCCGCGATTTGATTGGACTTCCCGGGGATGTGCGTTGCTATCAGAAAACGCTGAGAAGAAATCGCCTATTGCCACAGTCTGAGTGCTTCTCGACACAGGGGGTAGGACCTGGTTCCGCCTTGTTTGTTGATATACCACACTACGGACATATTGTCCGTCTGGATTGCTATCGTTCCCAAGGGAAGAGAGTCTTGAAGGGCTTGCAATGCTAAAAGCACTGCTCTCATCTCTAGAACATTTATGTGCAAGTGGCATTCGTCTGGTTGCCATGTGCCCTGGACAGTTATGCCCTGATAATGCCCCCCCTCCCACCCGATCAGGGAGGCGTCCGTTGTCAGAGTAGCAACCGGAGGGGAACAAAGGGTCTTCCCAATAAGAGCTGAGGGAAGACATCCACCACAGAAGATGATTTCTGCATGTTTGCGTGATTATAATGGTGTGAGACATTGGAAGTTGCTGGTACGACCATTGCGTGAAGAGCATCCATTGAAGGATTCTCATGTGGAATCTGGCTAATGGAAGCAGAGGTATGGCAGCCGCCATAATCCCCAACACTTTCAGAACTAACCTGGCTTTGATTCTGTTGCTGCTGAAGAGGAGCAAGACCATTTTGTGTATGTCTGTTATTCTCTGATCTGTTAGTCTCGCAGACATGTTGATTGTGTCTAGATTTGCGCCTATGAAGGTAATAGTACGACAAGGCGACAAAACAGACTTTTCGAAATTTATTGAAATGCCTAAATTTCGACAAGTGCGAAAGGTGTAGTCCCTGGCCATTAGAAGAAGATGTTTGGTGGGGGCTGTAAGGAGCCAGTCGTCCAAATATGGAAACACCTGGAATCCTTGTCGTCTCAGGTGAGAAGCTACCACTGCCATGCATTTGGTAAACACCCGGGGGGCAGTGGTGAGACCAAAGGGCAGGGCCCTGAATTGAAAATGACTGGTTCCCAGCCTGAAGCGGAGGAATCTTCTGGAGCGTCTTTTCATTTTTATGTGGTAGTACGCATCCTGAAGATCTATAGAGCACATCCAGCTTCCCTTTCCCAAAAGGGGAAGGATGGACTGCAGCGTGACCATCCGAAATCTTGTTTTCTTGACTGACTTGTTCAAGATACTGAGATCCAAAATTGGTCTCCAGTCCCCTGTTTTCTTTGGAACTAAAAAGAACCTGGAGTAGATTCCGGATCCTTGCTGGTCTGCTGGAACTGGCTGAATTGCTCTTTTTGCAAGCAGCTTTGAAATTTCCAAAGCTGCAAGATCCCTTTGAGCGGTGGAACATCTGGAAGGGATTTTTGATTGGTTTGGAATGCGAAGAAGGGAATGGAATAGCCCTCGAAATGATGGACTGTACCCATTTGTCTTGAGTCAGGGATAGCCAGGCTTTTGGGTACAGTGACAATCTTCCCCCGACTGCCTCCGAAGGTAGGCAGTCGGGCAACACCTCAGGGATGCTGAAAGGGCTTATCAGAGAAGACTTCACGATTGCCCTGGTTCTGTGGACCCCCCCCTGCCTCTAGGGCGACGTCTACCATTGTTGTTCCCCCCTCTGCCTCTGGCCGGGGACCGACTTTGTCGTCAGGCGAAGTCCCTTGAGATTGTTTACGGAACCACATTTTCCCACTTTTCTGGCCTTTGGGGTAAGGCCTAGAAGGAGTAGAAAAACGGACTCAGACGGCAGAAAGAGTCTTGCCATCTGTCTCGCACCTAGTCAAGGTTTCTTTCACTTGAGGACCAAAAAGAGATGATCCATCAAACGGGGAATTAGTGAAAGACGTTTTAAAGGGGTCCGCAAAGTTGCATAACCGCATCCAGGCTTGCCTGCGTAAGGCCACACCTGTCCCTGCGGCCCTGCTCGCTCCATCAGCCGCATAAGAAAGGAGGCGCATGGAGGAGTTAGCTATGGAGTTCAGGGTAGCCAGCTGAGTGTTCATCTTGTCCTGAAAACCCGCAGCTGTAGGATCCTTCAACATATCACTCGCTTCCTTGATCAAGTCCCTTTGAAGACGAGTAAAATGGCATAGGTAGTTCAGCGAACGCATTGCAAAGGTCATGACGAGAACATCCGCTTCCCGTACCTGTCCATAGACCTGGATTCCTTGTTAGGTGGATGGACAGGCACCGAAGGATCAGCTAGTTCCTTCTTGGTGGCAGCAGCTACCACCATAGCATCCACAGAAACACCTTTTGTGAGAAATTGCTTGTCAGTTGGTGCTGTTATAAATTTGGAGGGTCTCCTGGGGTAGGGTCCACTGAATCAGGAGCCGTCCAGGCCTTCTTTGCAACCACCTGCATGAGGGGATCAAAGGGGGGGGACACCCAGGAGGTGGAAGGGGGAGAGCCAAACGCCTCAAGATACACAGATTCATCCTCCGAAGGGTTAAGGGTTGGCCAATTTCCCCTCTGTTTCAGGATCTCTAGAATGTCTGCGAAAGAGACATCTTCAGAAGGGGAACGGGGAACCCTCGAATCCTCTAAATCTGTGTCAGAGGTGACAGACTCAGGTGAGTCTAAGTGCTTCCTCTTACACTTTCTCTTCCTAGGGGGCTCCCCTGCCAATTCAGGAGAGGCCTCAGAAGAGGATGAGATCCCCACAGGGGATTCTTGAGGAGCTTGCTCTCTGCGGTCTGGGATGAGGGAGTGAGTCGTCATAACCAAAGGCACCGAGTGGGAGGGGCGGACGGAGCCGACTGTGGTGTCGAACAAGGTTCCAACACACTCCGCATGACCTCGAATGCACCCCTGTCAGGCAGAGCCAGAGGTCCCCGCTCCGAGAAGCTGAGAACCTCCTCGGCACCGACAGAGATGGCTCCGAGGCGATGTCGGAGCCGAACTCACCAGTGCGAAGCACAAAGAGGGAGAGGGGGCGGACAAGGGTCCGATGCCACTCACCCCCTCGGAGCCGACGAGGGAAGCCCGGCGCCGAGATTCTTCAAAGGAAGAAATCGGAACCGACGAAGGAGCCGCAGGCAAATGTATCGGCTCCGACGCTACCACAGTCTCGGTTCCGACGCCCGGCCCGAGCTCAAAGGAGTCGGAGGAGGAATATTAATTGGAACAAGCTGAGGCATCGACTGATGAGTCGGACTCTGGAGCATTTGGGCCAGTGCCTCGGACTTCAAAAGTCTACTCACTACCCTCTGGAGGTCGTGATCTGAGAGCCTCGATGACCTGGAGGAGTGAGATCTATGGCTCCGTTCAGACAGCAGGGGAGACGCTGGAGCCGAATGAACGGAGCCAAGGGACGGTGACCTCGATCTCTTTCTAGATGTCGGCTCCGATGGTATGATCGGAGCCGACCCATGACTCTCTAACGCCTTGGCTCCGGCCGGAGCCGAGGAAACCACTGAAACAGCAGTCACAGACTCATCGGCTCCAGCCGGAGCCGATGAAGCAGTAGGCTTCAAAGCCTTAGGCCTCGACTCTGAAGCTGGAGCCGAGGTCTTAGAAGCCTTAGAAGGTTTCCCAGAAGACACAGGATGGGAACCTTCAGGCTTAATTAAACCTCTCAAAATGAGTTTATTTTTTCTCTCCTGCAGGACTCTAGGGCTGAAGCCATGGCATACAGCACAAGAGTCCTGCAGGTGTAAAGGTCCCAGGCAGTACACACAAGAAGTGTGACCGTCTGTCAGAGACATTTTCTGACAGCACGAGTCACACTTCTTGAAGCCTGAGACCTTTGTATCCTTGGACATACTCAAGGAACCTGAAGTGTAATCACACACAAAAACACACACACACAGATTACACTGATAGGATTAAAGGGAATTATTTAAAAACTAAAGGTAAGTTAATAAAAGTCCCTAAGTAAACACACACACACCCTAAGGAAAGGGAGGAAGGGCCCGAAGGCCTTAGGGAAGAACTATAAGTTCTTTATAAAGGGAGGGGGCTGGAAACTAAGGTAGTAAGGGATAAGTAAGTCCACTACACTAAGGGGGAAGAAAATTACACTAAACTAGTCTAAGTTAAAGAATTTAAACTATTCTAACTTTCACTAACCTGGAGTCGGTAGAAAACACACCTCGATCGCTGTAGCGGCAAACGAGATCTGAGGTAACTCACGCCTAGCATTGTGGGATATAGGGGAAGCCTCGAGCCGGTGGAACCAACTCTCGAGCTTTTAGAGTGGCCGAGTCGGAGCCGAGGATCGGCTCCGAACCCATCCAGCAAGAATGAAGGCGAGATAGACAACTTAACATAGATAGTTATGAGACCTGTGATTATTACATGTTCAATGATAACACCAATACTATAGACTGTAACTGTGACAACAAAGACAACCCTGGAACACATAACAATTGTTGGAGTGTATAGACCATCAAAGTCAAGTGCAGATGACCTACAGGCATTCATACATTTCTTACATCAAAACACAGGAGGGAAGAATAATATTACCTGGGGACTTAAATTTCCCAGAAACAGACTGGAATAATATTGATTCAACAACATTAGTAAGGAAATATTGACAGAGTATATTCAGGAACAATTGCTTCAGATTGTAAAAAACCTACCAGGGGTCGGAACACACTAGACATAGTTTGTGTTCCCAAAGAAATTACTGCAACTTCAATTGAAATTTTACCACCATTGATATGCAGTGATCATGGGGCTATAAAGGTTAATTTTTATCTAGATAATTCTGCCAAACTGAAATCTAAACCAATGCACAGAAGGTTAATTACAGATTATATGGAAGCAAAACAGTCACTATGTAAAACTAACTGGAGTGAGGTGTTCAGTGGAAAAACTGCAAATGGATTGTGGAAAGTTTTGAAAGAGAAACTGTTTAAGTGCAACAAGTCAAAAAAATGTTTAACATCAGGATCTAGGCATACAACATCAAGGGGATATATTTCCATAAGAACAAGATATATGATTAAGATTAGAGACAAAAAATAGAAGAGGTGTTGAACTACAACTTTGAAAAGTGAAATAAACTTTACCTTTTATATGCTAACATACAAGGTATATACTTACTATTAATACAAAATAATGCAAAACCTAATTATTGCCAGGTCCTGTTAAATTCCTGGTCCAGGAGATTAGTGGGTAGGCACAGGGAAGGGACGGGAATAAAAGAATGCTTTCATAACATACTTTTGATAAGAAATCAACACAAACCAATATATCTACACAAACTTCAAGACTACTTACACAAAATAAAAGCTTTATAAATGTGGGAAATAGACTCATGGAATATTAAAGGTCTCCAGAGCATGGGGAAAAGGAATGTTTCTTCATCTATTTTTGCAGGCTAAGACAAGCTTCATTCTACTTCAAGAAACTCATTTAACTAATGAGCAATGGTCAGAAATAAAAAAGAAAAATGGATAAGAGAAATAATAACCTCTGAAGGCAAAATTAATAGTACTGGAGTAGCGATAATCATTAAAGATCAGTACCAAGATAAAATCATAGAAACCAAAACAGATAATGAAGGCAGATGGTGCTATGTGATTCTTTCAACTACCGTTTTTGATAAACCCATTATACTTCTCAATATATATGCACCATGTAATAACCAGCATTCCTTCTTTGCCACATTGTACCCTATCTTAAATCAATACAACCATTACATAATCATAGGTGGGGACTGGAATGCATACCAAAACCCTAAACAGGATAAATCAAGCCCACAGAGATCATGCAATAATCAAGCAATGTTAGCATTAAGCGAACTTAAATATGATTTTAAATTATATGATCCCTTTAAATATGGAAATAACTCGAATACCTCAAATAACTTTACGTTTTACTCCAACTGTCATAAAATGTGGTCAAGAATTGACTTTTTTCTAATCTCAGAAGCACTAATTAAGCTTGACCTCACAGTAGTTATTCATGCCTGATACTTGTCTGACCACTCTAAAATCACCTTAAATATTATTAACTCTAGTAGAAGCGATACACCATACCGGGGATATAACTGGTCCTTAAACCCCAATCTTTTAAATAAAAAGGAAATAGTTCAGGAAATCCAGGACATACTTAAAAACTCACTAGTCAAGTTAGCAAAACAGCAACACCCCCCCTGATATTGAATGGGTGTCAACAAAAGCTCAGATAAGAGGTATCTTTCTCCAAAAAGCTTCTTATTACAAAAGAACTCAACTCAGAGAGGAACAGCTACTAGAGACTAAAATCAAATCTTTAGAACAGGATTTAATGAAAAAACATAACACGCAAACTGAAACAGAACTACTGAAATGTCAAAAAGACCTTTTCTTGATTCAAAATAATAAACTATCATTTTATGAAACTAAGATACTTGCAAAATATGTTAACCATATACAAACACCATTACGAGCACTAGCAAGACGTATCAATCAGTCTAAAACACCCTCTCAAATTCCTGAAATATCCTATAAGAATAAAACTTATACGAAAACCGAAGATGTTATTAATATTTTTGAAATGATATACTCACAAATCTATGGAGAACAAAAAAACTTACTCACAAATGATAATAGGGACTTCCTACAAAAACTCAATTTCCCAAAAATTGATGAGAAACTACAAAAAGATTTAATAAAACCAATATCCATTGAAGAAATAATAACAACAATCAAAACATTGAAATCACACAAATCTCCTGGCCCAGATGGCCTTACCGCGGAGTTTTACAAAACATTCTATTGTATCATTGCACAAATTCTATCGCTCGTATTAAATTATATAATAAATAACAAAATTAATGATATCCATTTTAATGCATCCAAAACAATTTTCATTCCCAAAGAAAAAGAAGATCCTCAGAACCCAGACAACTATAGACCCATATCACTTAAAATTCTGACGTCTATTCTGGCTAACAGACTAAAGAAAATATCAAACATAATTATATCAAATGAACAATCTGGCTTTTTAACATCTAGGCAATCCAGTGATAATACATTAACACTACACATGTTAATTTCATATGCTAACCAAAACAATCTAAACATGTATGCACTCATTATAGATGCACATAAGGGCTTTGATAGAGTCAATATAAAATTTTTATTTCAGATCTTACCCTACTTTAATATTCCCCAAGAATATATCTTAACTTTACAAACACTATACAATAACCCTTATACAACATTATATATAAATAGAAGGTGGTCTAACAGAATCCAAATCAGAAATGGTACGCGTCAAGGATGTCCTCTATCTCCCTTATTATTTAACCTATACCTGGAATCCCTATTCTTAAACATCAAACAAAATGTATATCATAATGCCCCAGTAATTTGTAGCACAAAAATCTCATTGTCAGCTTTTGCCGATGACCTTAACATATATTGTACAACACCAGCCACAGATACCAAAAAAATACTATCTGCCATAGAAGACTTTGCATTAATATCAAACTATAAAATAAACCTTAAAAAAAACATTTTTCCTTTAAAAACTCTGAAACCTTTCTCACTTTTACCATTGATAGGTCAATTAAATTCCGAGGAAAAATTAAATACTTAGGAATTACATTCTCTACAGATAACAAAAATTTTTATCTTAATAATATTAAACAAAATTGGGAACACATTTTATGTGATCTAAAGAGGTGCAAAAATCTGAAACTACCACCATTAGCAAAAGTTTCGATTATTAAAATGAATATCTTGCCCAGATTATTATACATTTTTAGGTCTTCACAGTTATTAATACCCAAGAAATGTTTTAAATAAATTCACATTGAATCCGCTAAATTTATATGGGAACCAAAAAAAAGTAGAATATCATATGATAAACCGATGACCCCGAAAACCAAAGGTGGCTTAGATCTACCTAATTTTGAAAATTACTACTTAATCATAAATGCAAATAGAACTTTAAGAATTGCAAACTACGATACACAAAGCAATAATTGGTCCCCACACTGGTTAAGATTATGCTTTAAACATACTGAAAGCCTGAATATAAATCCAAAATCATTACCCTTTTTAAACAGCGATAATACTAAAACATATAATATAATGGAACCCATTAAAAATTATATAACATTAACGCAAAATCTTTTTAGATCAGTAAATCTCTTCCAACACATGATGATCCTACAACCCATACACAAAAATCCTAACTTGAAAATTAATAACCAGCTACTAGATCTGAAAAGATTCCCACTTATAATCAACTTAACAATACAAGACATATATCCATATTTAAACTGCACCGCTCATGAATTAAGACATCAACTGGGCCTTCCCAAATCATATCTACTGATCTTGAGACAGATTAAGGAATTGTGTACAAGTTACCTACAAAACGTAAACATTAATGAAGATGACTTAAGGAAATGTATCTCATGATGGCAAGCCCTTCTTCAAAATAGAAAATTTATAACATGCTCATACAAATTGATAAAAGACCTGAAATATCAAGAACATATACTCTTGTCTAATTATTGGAAAGAAAAAATTCCATCGGTTGAGGAAAATAAAATAATACAAGCAATTAACCTAATGGTAAAATCCACATCCCTTCAAAAGTTAACATTTACCCAACTCATGATATATAATAATGCCTACTACACACGCCTTAGCTTGCATAAATTTAATCCTAAGAATTCTCCAAAGTGCCCACATTGTAAAGATGAAACTGCTGACCTTTTGCATATGTTCTGGAGCTGTAAATGTATATTTAAACTTTGGAACTCCCTGAAACTACAACTACAAAAGATGGGATATCAATCATCAACGCTTACTTTGGAATTTATGATATTACATATTTCCCCAAATAACCTAATACCCAAATGAGCATCCTCATTAATATTTTTCTACTAATGATACTTTACATAGCTACTAACTGGCTGACCCCATCTAAAATCTCATGGAAAAGTTTTAGGATATTAGCGATAAAACATATATTAGCCCATAAATACATAATAAACAAACAAAACAAAAATTCCTATAATCTGAAACTCTGGGAACAAATTTTCAATATTATACTGGCATAAAGCAATGATCTTGAAATACTTTTACATTATACATAATAAAAAACATAACATTATATAAGACTATACTAACATAAGATGATAACCCTGGAGAAAACTTTTAGTTATGTACTCACCATAACTTCAGATGTTTGGGATCCATCTCGCCTACATTCTGACTGATGGGTTCGGAGCCGATCCCTCGGCTCCGACTCGGCACGCTTATGCCAAAGAGCGAAGTCTCTTATTGGCTGAGCTTACTATATCCCAGGATGCACCACTACCAGTCCCCCAGATCTAGTTTGTCCGCATACATGCACACATGCACGCCCTGCTTATATAACATCGCCAGATGAAACAAGATAAAACAGTAGAACTCAAAACCGTTCAATCTCTTCTGATCTCCAAGGCAGGGGGAAGGAGGGTGGGTATTAGGAATGTAGATGGATCCCAAACATCTGAAGTTATGGTGAGTACATAACTAAAAGATGTTATGTGATCCTATCTCGCCTACATTCTGACTGATGGGACAGCGCCCCTAGCACCTGAATCCTGGGTGGCACACTGGAAAACACTCCTGAGTACCGTGGAACCAAATGATGCTCGCCTTTAGATGCCACGTCCAATTTATAGTGGGAAATAAAAGTGTGCGGATTGGACCAAGTAGCCGCAGCACAAATCTCCGATATAGCGAGCTTGGAATGAAAAGCTATAGAAGTCGCCATAGCTCTGGTAGAGTGAGCTTTGATAGATGTTGTAAGTTGCTTATTCAAGAAGAATAAGCCTGAGTTATACAATCTCTAATCCATTTGGAGATAGTAGCTTTTGTGATGGTTTTACCCAATTTATTGTCTGAGAAGGACACAAACAACTGGTCTGACTTACGAAATTGCTGAGTCCTGTCTAAATAGAATCGCAATTGCCTGTGAACATCCAATTTATGGAGAGTGTATTCTGCTTCATTGGAGAATTTTGGGAAGAAAACTGGTAGCTCTAGAGATTGTTGGAGACAGAGATTAGAACAGACCTTTGGGACAAAGGATGGATTAGGCCTAAGTGATACTCTATCCTTGTGGAAAATCAAGTACGGTGGTTTAATAGACAGGGCTTGAAGCTCTGAAACTCTTCTTGCAGAAGTAATTGCAACTAAGAAGGCAGTTTTCCAAGACAGATATTTTAACTCACATGTAGCAGCCGCTTCGAAAGGGAAGATGTTAATGCACTAAGCACCAAATCAAGATCCCACGGAGGCAGGATGAAAAACTGGGGGTCTTAACAGGCCCACCTTTAATGAAAGTTTTGCATAGTCTGCTGCTCATCAATGGAGGATCCATGGATTCGTGGAATTTAGAGATAGCCGCTAGTTGGACTTTAATAGTAGAGACAGAAGATCCTTGATTAAACAGGGATGTTAAGAATTTCAAAACCTCTGGGATTGGAGCAGTGATAGGGTCTAAGCCCCTGAGTTGAGCCCAGATAGCAAACCTCTTCCACTTACTGAGGTACAATTTCTTAGTGGTGGGTTTGTGGGCTGAAGATAAAATGTGAATAACTTCCGGGTCTAATGTGTGACTTCTGACTAAAGTCGGAAGTGGAGGAGCCAAGCTGTCAACTTCAAGGAGTGTAGGGACTGATGCTGTCGTCCCGACTGATGAATTAGTAGATCCGGAGTTAGATCTAAAGTCCAAGGATCGTCCACTGCATGTTTCTTCAGGTAGGGAAACCATACCTGACGAGGCCAGTATGGAGCAATCAGTATCATTGTGGACCCCAATTGAGAAGCTTTTTGAATGACTTTGGAGAGAAGTGGAATCGGAGGAAAGGCATAAAGTAGCCCTGTTGGCCAAGGTTGTGCTAGAACATCCATAGCTGCTTCCCCTTGATGTGGAGTCAAGGAGAAGAACCTTTTGCACTTCGTGTTTAGTGGTGTTGCAAATAGGTCGCAGCACGGCGTTCCCCATCTCCTGAAAACCTGAGCTGCTACTGTTTCGTTCAGGGACCACTCGTGAGGAGAGAGAATCGTCCTGCTTAACCTGTCTGCCAATATATTGGATTTCCCTGGAATGTGGGTCGCTACCAAGAAACGGTTGGTAGCTACAGCCCATTCCCACACCCTCATGGCCTCTCTGCAAAGGGGGTAAGATCTGGTCCCTCCTTGTTTGTTTAGATACCAGACCACCGACATGTTGTCTGTGTGGATGGCGATTATGCCCTGAGGGAGAAACTTGTGTAAGGCCTGTAGGGACAGAAGTACAGCCCTCATCTCCAATACATTGATGTGAAGAAGAGTTTCGTCTGGAAGCCAGGAGCCCTGAACTAACCTGCCCAGACAATGCCCCCCCCCCACCCTGTCTGGGAGGCATCTGTCGTCAGGGTGACCAGTGGAGAGGGAATAACAAAAGGACTTCCTTGATTTAGATTGGAAGTCTGAAGCCACCAGCGAAGGTCCCGTTTGCATGTTTCTGTAATCATAATGGGATGATTGAGGGGAAGATCCTGAAAGGACCATTGAGTTGACAATAGCCACTGAAGAATCCTCATGTGCAATCTTGCCAGAGGAACTAGAAGAACCGTGGCAGACATCGAACCTAAAACTTGTAGGACCATCCTGGCTGGGGCTTTGGATCTTGAAATCAGGGCTTGAACTTGGCCTTGTAAAGTTTGGATCCTTTCGGTAGGAAGAAAACGCAGCATCAATTTTGAGTCTATCTCTGCTCCTATGAACCTTATGCGCTGAGAGGGCAGCAAGACAGACTTTGACCAATTGAATGTAATTCCCAGGGTAGCACCCAGGAGATGGTGGCTTTGAGGTTGTCCATTAGTAGATGCCTGGTGGTGGCAGTCAGGAGCCAGTCGTCCAGATAGGGAAACACTTGGAATCCAAGACTCCTCAGGTGAGCAGTCACTACTGCCAAACACTTGGTGAACACCCTGGGGCTGTGGTGAGACCAAAGGGCAGTGCACAAAATTGGAAATGACTGTCTCCCAGGCTGAAGCGCAGATACCTCCTGGACGCCTGATGTATCGGTATGTGATAATAGGCGTCCTTGAGGTCTATGGAGCACATCCAAACATCCTTCTCCAACAATGGGAGAATGGATTGTAACGTGACCATTCGGAATTTGGATTTCGTGACGGATTGGTTTAGTCTGCTGAGATCCAATATTGGTCTCAGGTCCCCTGTCTTTTTTGGCACTAAAAAGAACCTCGAGTAATTTCCGGATCTGATCTGGTCTGTGGGGACCGGTTGGATGACTCCTTTTTCTAGCAGCTTTAAAGCTTCTGCGGCTGCAATTTCCCTTTGACTGGGTGGTGGGTCCGGGATTTTTTTGGACGGTGGGGGTGAGCATGTGAATGGGATGGTGTAACCTCCGGCAATGATCCGAAGCACCCATCTGTCCTGAGTGATTGACTCCCAGGCTTTTAGGTGCTTGGCAAAACGGCACCTGACTGGCTCCGGAGCAGCGCAGCCGGGCAATCCCTCATGAGGTGTGGGAGGCTGAAGAACCACGAAAGGACTCGCGGTCTCCAGAATTGCGGGGCCCTCTGCCGCCTCTGGGATGGCGTCTCCCAGAAAAATTTCCCCGTCCTCTGCCTCTGGAAGGGGAATCTTCCTGCTGTTGAGGAAAAAACTTACGTGATTTACGGAACCATATCTTCCCTCCTCCTTTAGCCTTGGGATAAGGCCGAAAGGGAGTGGAATAACGGGCACCTATGGCAGATAAAGTTTTTCCCTCTTGCTCACAGCGGGTAAGGGTGTCTTTAACCTTAGGTCCAAACAAAGAGGACCCATCAAAGGGAGCGTCGGCCAATGAAGACTTGAAGGCCTCCAGAACTGACACAAAGCGGAGCCAGGCTTGTCTCCGTGAGAGCCACGCCTGTGCCTGCCGCTCTACCCCTTCGGCCGCATATGAAATGAGCCTCATGGACGAGTTAGAAATTGACGTAAGGATAGCCAACTGAGAGCTAACCGACTGGGCTAGCTGCTCAGGTAGGTTACCAGAGAGGGAATCTGACAGCTCCTTGACCAGATCCCTCTGAAGCCTGGTAAAATGTGCCAAATAATTCAGGGACCTTAAAGTAAAGGCCGCTGAAGTCAGGGTGCGCTTCCCGTACCGGTCCATGCTCCTAGACTCCTTATTAGGAGGATGGACGGACGTTGAAGCCTCTGCCACGTCCTGTTGTGTAGCAGATGCCACCACCATGGCATCTACAGCCACGCCTTTAGTCAGGAACTCCTTCTCGGGTGGGGCAGACAAAAATTTGTTAGGACGAGAAGGGACTGGTTCCATGGTATCTGGATGTTCCCACGCCCTTCGACAAACTAAATCCAGGAGCTCGTCGAAGGGCGGAGACACCCAGGAGGCGGAGGGCTGAGCCCCAAAGGCCTTGAGGAGCACTGACTCATCAGCAGAGGGGGGTTTGGATATCCAGCCGCCTCGTTGTTTGAGGATCTCTAAGATGTCTGCAAATGAGACATCATCCGAGGACGACTTCGGGGACCCCTCCGCATCATCAAGATCAGTGTCAGATGTAATAGACTCGGGGGAGTCCACGTGCTTCCTCTTGCACGATCTCTTCCTTGGGGGTTCCTCTGAAGACAACTCCGAAGAAACCTCAGGAGGAGGGGAACCCCCAATGGGGGTAACCTCAGGCCCAGGGGCTCCGCTGCCTACGGACAGGGGAACTGCCAAAGACCCAGTCTCCACGCCCAGGGAAGGTGCCGGTAAAGCCGGAGAGATGGCCGAAGAAGACTTGGCCAAGGCACTCCTCATAGCTCTGAAAGCCGGACCCCAGAATCCTGGGAGTGTCCGGTCCCCGGAGCCATGATAGCAGACGGAAGTCCCGCAGCCGAAGCACCGAGAGGGAGGCTCGGAACCGATAGCATAGGTCCCGAAACATCACCCCCAGGTCCAGCCGAAGAAGTCCGTGTACCAAACTCGGACCCGAAGGCCGGGGTTGGAGTAAGGGTCGGAGCCGACCCTAAGATCTCCACCGGCTCCAACAGCACCTGCTCCGGCGGAGCGGTCGGAGGAGGAATAGCAATGAGATGGGCATGGGCTATCGGCTCCAAAGCCAACTGGGTCGGAGCCGAAACAAATTTTTTAAAGACTGGGGACTGGAACAGTCTTTGGAGCACCCTGTCTATATCCGAATCCGACATCCTCGATGACTTAGAGGATACTGAACGGGTTCGAGATGGCCTCTCCAACGGCCCCAAAGGGCTAGGGGACCGGCTCCGAGGCGACTCGATGACTATCGGCGCCGAAGGAATACCCACACTAGTTTCCGTCGGTGCCGAGGAGGACTTCGGCGCCGAGGAGGAAATGTCTGAGCGGGTAACCTTTGTCGGCTCCGAGACCAGTGGAGCCGACGAAGATGACCCGCCTCTCGATGCCCCAGCCATCGGCTCCGAAGCCAGAGGAGTCGAGACTGGTGGCATCGAGGCAGACCGTTCCGCCCTCGGCTCCGAAGTCCTTGGAGCCGAAGGAGAAGCCTGCCTATGTTTTTTGGCGGTCGGATCCGACGGACTGGTCGGAGCCGATGCCCTTTTCTTTTTAGCTGGAGAAGGAGAGGATGCTAAAGCTTTTTCAAAGGAGGGTTTTATTAAGCCTTTAAGAATGAGTTTATTTTTCCTCTCCTGGAGGACCCTCGAGGAAAAAGCGTGACACACGCTGCATGACTCTTGTAAATGTTTTGCACCCAAACAATAAACACAGAGAGAGTGGTCATCTGTGATGGACATTTTAAAATTACATTTGGTGCATTTTTTAAAGCCCGAAGGCCTAGGATTCTGAGACATTATGACAATAATGCAGTAATTCTCTGACAGCAAGAACAACACTTGACTTAACTGACACTACAAAAATCAGTTTACAACTGCCGATTTAAACAATCCGGTAACAACAATAAACTCAAGGGGATCTTAAACCCCAAAGGTTTGAGAGGGGTTGACTGACCGGGAAAGGCCCTACAGATGAAGGAGGCCTGAATCAGAACCAACGCCCAATCACACTACAAGTTTTCACAAAAAAAACTCCAATCACTACACAAAGCACAGAGTAGCCGTTAAAACAGCTTTTTATGATAGGAACAGCAAATTTCTGACAGAAAAAAGTAAGTAAAAATACTACTCAGCTCAGCCAGCTCGAGACCACGTCTTCGCTAGTTAGCGGCAAACAAGATCTGGGGGACTGGTAGTGGTGCATCCTGGGATATAGTAAGCTCAGCCAATAAGAGACTTCGCTCTTTGGCATAAGCGTGCCGAGTCGGAGCCGAGGGATCGGCTCCGAACCCATCAGTCAGAATGTAGGCGAGATAGGATCACATAACATCATCCTTTATTTCCTCCATTAAGAGGGAAATATGGAAGCATTCATGTAAATAGTGTAAATATGTTTTAAGAATATTGCTGTTATTACTGAATATTGCTGTTATTACTGTTTGATTATCACCTGTGTATTCTCTTGTGAAATGTTATGTAATGGAAAAAAGGAAAACAATAAAGAAATATTATTGAAAAAAAAAACAAGAAAAGTGAAATAACAAGCTGGACAAACAGAATAAGCATAGTGTGAGACAAGATCAAGAATTTATATAAAGATATTGAGCATAATAGGAAACCTTTTTCTAGATACATAAGATGTGGAAGGAGTAAAGACACAAATTGATACAGTGTGCAGATTCTAAAATTTATTCTCGGACACAACAGATTATAGATATATTTACAAAATCTTATGTAAAGCAGTTTGGCTCCAGAAAAGGGGTGATAAGTTATCCTAGTGACATCCAGGTAACCTCAGATACTGGAATCAAATTAGACTATATCGAAAAAGAACTGAGCAAACTGGATCCAAATAAAGCACAGGGAAGAGACAGAATTAGTAACAATGACCTGAGAACCCTTCAGCAAGAACTTACACTACCATTATATCTATTATTCAGTAGGTCATATAAATACGGGCAGATACTCATGCTTGTCTTCTTATTAAACCTGTCTTTAAGGTAAAAGGGAGTAGGATAAACCCAGAATCATATAGATCCTTAAGTCTACTTTCATGTTGTGGAAAATTAATGGAGAAGGTAATATTGGATAAGTTATTGTCAGAACTGGATACGTTGGGACTAGAAACCATACATCAACATGTATATGTTGAAAATAGATCTATTACTACCTGTAACATGATGTTCTATAACAATATAATAACAGTTATGAATAAAAAATTGTGCTGTGATGCAATTTATATAGACTTAACTTTAACATTTGACAGGATCATACACAAAACACTGACCAATAAATTAGTACAACTAGGTACTGATGTACTCTTGATAAGATGAATAGCTGCAAGGCTTACAAATAGGACATGGCAAATATCGTACAGCAACTGGACAGGTGAAATCCTTGTTTACAGTCAGGGTGTCCCACAGGGCTCTGTCCTAAGCCCTTACTTGTGTAGATTGTATCTTTCAGACCCAACTTTTTCATCTGAAGTTTTCTACCGTCTATACGCAGATGACCTGAAATTGGGTAAACTGATTACAAGTGTTACAGATAAGGCATGTATGCAAAATAACTTGACTAAATTGACCATTTGGGCACAGGAGAATAATATGCTGATAAATACATCAAAAACTAAGCATATGAGATTTGGGTGACAAACTGAAAGGTGAACATTTAATACAGCACACAGTGATTGAAAATGTAGACTCATTTAAGGACCTGGGTATATGGGTAGATTCGGCTATGAGTTTTTCTAATGATATCAACCAATTGGTTAATGGTAGTTATAGAACTATAGGTTGTATAAAAATATTTATAAAGTCTAGGAAATTAAAAATAATGAAGTCATTGTTTGTTAGTTACAGTAGACGCAAACTTGAGTATGGAATAACAATATGGAAACCCTATAAGAAGACAAGCATGAGTAAACTGGAAAGAGTACAGCGGAAATATACCAAGAGCATCCATGGATGTGAAAATCTAAGTTATTATGAAAGACTACAATATCTGAACTTGTACAGTGTCTCTTACAGATATCTAAGAGGAGATCTTATTCAGGTATATAGGGTATTTAGGGACAATTACCTCTGGGAATGTTTGGGTTATCAAAAAGTACTAGAGAGACTCAGACAACCTGTGTAGAAATTTCTATAGGAATGAGAAGTGTACTGATTGGTTCTCTGACAGACTACCAAATTACATTAAAGCAAGCACTAGATTAGATATTTTTAAGAACAGCCTGGACACTTATTATGGGAACAAGTGTTTTGGTATACTGGCAAGCTAGAAAAAGAAGTTATGTCTTACCATAACGTTCCATCGGAGTTGTAGATCTTTATTCATTCTTTACTGTTAGGACCTCGGTTCCATCCTCGGAACTGATACGTCCGTTTCCCAGCTCGAGCAAGCCAAAAACTCTCAGCTAAGAACCTACCCACAATGCCCCTCTCCTAGATACTCCAAATTGAGTTTGCCCGCCCTAGATAAAGATGTAGTAATAAGAAAAAAGTAGGAGGCTCTGTCTGAGCAAATATCCTAACCAGGAGTACCTGAAGTCCACCAGGAGTCCAGGCAGGGGGAAGGAGGGCGGGAAGTAAAGAATGAATAAAGATCTACAACTCAGATGGAACATTATGGTAAGACATAACTTCTTTATCTGATGTTGTAAATCTTTATTCATTCTTTACTGTTAGGACTGAGTCCCCAGCTACTTGAGGAAGGATATTCCTGAGCACCATAGAACCAAAAGATGCTTGTCCCCTGGAGACCAAATCCAATTTGTAATGAGATATGAAGGTATGAGGTCTTGCCCAGGTGGCTGCTGTGCATATATCATCCATAGAGGCACTGGAATGAAAAGCTACAGAGGTAGCCATAGATCTGGTAGAATGAGCCTTTATTCTGGAAGGTAAGGGTAGCTTATTCTGTTGGTAAATAAAGGTAATGACGTTTCTAAGCCAAGAGGATAACGTCACTTTGGAATCAGGTTTACAAAATCTGGGTCCTGCAAAGGCAACAAACAATTGGTCTGTTTTCCTGAAAGATTTAGTCCTGTCCAAATAACAATGAAGCTGTCGGTGCACATCAAGGGTGTGCAAAAGGTCCTTCCCTCTATTAGAATGCCTTGGAAAAAAAAAACGGCAGGTCAATAGGTTGATTAATGGAAAAAACAGAAATGGCCTTGGGCAAGAAGGAAGGGTCAGTACGAAGGGACACCTTATCCGTGCGGAAGATCAAGTAAGGACTCTTGACACTCAAGGCCTGCAGCTTAGTTACTCTTCTCGCTGAGGTGAGTGCTAGTAGAAGTATGGTTTTTCAAGACAAAAATTTCAAATCACATGAATCAAAGGGCTCAAAGGGAGAGCCTGTAAGAGATTGAAGCACCAGAGTCAAGTCCCAGGGATCTAAGGGAGGCATGTCCGGAGGTTTAACATGTAATACTCCCTTCAAAAAAGTCTTGCTTAGGCAGTGTGACATAACTGAAGAATTTTCAAGACCATTACGAAAATTGGCGATAGCTGCTAAATGTACAGTGATCGTTGAAGCTGAGGCTCCTGCATGCAGGAGAGTAGTCAGGTATTGCAGAATCTTTTGAATAGGCATAGAGAAAGGGTCTAAGTTCTGGTCTTTGGCCCAAACAGAGAACCTAGTCCATTTACTAGAATAAATCTTTCTAGTGGAAGGTTTGTGTGAGGCCAGAAGAATTTCACGAACAGGAGATGGGATGTCAGGCAATCTGGTAATCACTGGAAGTGGAGGAACCAGGCTGTGAGCTTGAGACTGTGCAGGTTCAGATGAATCAATCTCTGAGGATGAGATAACAGGTGCTGGAAATGATCCAGGATCCACGGGCTAAGAATCAGATGAGGCCATAGAAATGGGAACCAGACTTGACATGGCCAGTAAGGAGCGATGAGGATCACTTTGCTTTTCAACCTCTGAGCTTTCTGGAGAAATTCTGGAATGAGGGGAAACAGGGGAAAGGCATACAGAAGACCCGGGGGCCAAGCATGCATTACAGCGTCCCTCGGTGGTTCCCCCTGAGGGGGGGAATCAAGGCAAAATAGTTCCTGCATTTGTAATTCAGGGGGAAAGCAAACAGGTTGCAGCAAGGCTTGCCCCAATGTTGGAAGATCCGAGCTGCTATTACAGGATTGAGGGACCATTCGTGAGGCATCAGGATGTTCCTGCTCAGATTGTTCGCAATAAGGTTGGAACTCACGGGAATGTGCGTTGCTATAAGAAAGTGATTGGAAGCTATCGCCCAGTGCCAAATCCTCATGGCTTCCCGACACAGGGGGTAAGATCTGGTTCCACCTTGCTTGTTGATATACCAGATAACTGACATGTTGTCTGACTGAATTGCAAAGGTCCCCGAAGGCAGGGAAGCATGGAATGCTTGCAATGCTAAGAAAACTGCCCTCAGTTCCAAGACATTTATGTGCAAGTTGGCCTTGAGGGGGGTCCAGGTGCCTTGGACAGTCTTTCCCTGGAAATGCTCGCCCACCCTAACAGTGAAGCTCCGTGGTCACCGTGGCCGTGGGTTGGGGAAGACAGAATGGTCGACACCAAAGATTCTTTTGTGGCTCCATCCACCACAGCATTTCCTCCTTGCAACGGTTTGTAAGGCGTATCATGTGGTTGAGTGGGTGGGTTAACAATGACCATTGTGTGGAAAGGAGCCACTGCAGGATTCAAATGTGCAGTCTCGCCAGTGGTACCAAAGTAATGGCAGCTGCCATGGGAGTCCAAGAGCTGCTGTACAAGATGTGATGGTACAAACGTGTGACGAAGAAGGTCTTGAATTTGGTGTCTTATATTCAAAAGCCTGTGACGGGGAGAGATGCTTGACAGGATGTTGTGTTGAAGACCACTCAATAAATTCCAGTGTCTTCATTGGAGACATCTGAGATTTCACTTTGCTGATTGTAATCCCTAAGCGGAGAGTGAGATCTTGAGTGTAAGAGAGGCTGCAGATTAGGAGATTCCTGGTCGGAGCAGTAAGGAGCCAGTCGTCTAGATAGGGAAACACCTGGAATCCTTGTAGTCAAAGATGAGCTACCACAACTGCCATACATTTGGTGAACACTCAGGGGGCTGTTGAGAGGCCAAATGGCAGGGCCTTGAACTGGTAGTGATTGACTCCCAGCCGGAAGAAGAGAAACCTCCGGGAGCGGTGATCCATCTTTATGTGGTAGTATGCATCCTGTAGATCTATAGAACACATCCAATTGTCCCACCCTAGGAAGGGAAGAATGAAATGTACTGTGACCATCTGGAATTTTGAGGTTTTATAAATTTGTTCAGTAGGCTGAGATCCAGAATTGGTCTCCAGTCCCCTGTCTTTTTTGGCACTAAAAAGAACCTCAAGTACAACCCGGATCCTGTCTGTTCTGGTGGGACTGGTTGGATAACTCTTTTTCTTAGCAGTTTTTCTATTTCTAAGGCTGCTAATCCCCTCTGATTGGGTGGTACATCGGGGATTTGTTTGATGGGTCTGGGAGTTAGGTCAAAAGGTATTTGGTAGCCTCTGGATATTATTCTCTGCACCCAAACATCGGTAGTAATAAGATGCCAGGCTGGTAGATGCAGAGAGAAACGACCCCCAACTGCTTCCAGAGGAAAGCAATTGGGCAGCTGCTCAGGAGCGCTGGTAGGGTCTGCTGGAGAAAGAATCACTGGCTTCCTGGTTACGCGGACCCCCTCTACCCCAAAAGGGGCATCTTCCATATGAGTAGCCGCCTCTGCCCAGTGGGGATTGCTCATCACACGAGTGTCACGAAAGGATCCTTGGAATTTCTTGAACCAGATCTTTCCCCCTTTCTGGTTCCTGGAGTAGGGCCTCTGGGGGTTGGAAAAGCGTATGCCTACAGCAGACAAGGTCTTTCCATCTTTCTCACTACGTGCAAGTGTGTCATGTACCTTGGGTCCAAAAAGTGCAGATTCAGCAACAGGTGCGTTAACGAAGGAAGATTTAAAGGGGTTTGTGAAATCACACAACCGCATCCAAGTATTACTTCTCATGACAACACCAGATGTGGCAGCTCGAGCTGCCTGCTCGGCGGTGTGAGATATCAAATGCATCAAGGAGTTCGAGATGGATTCAAGGGTAGCTAGCTGCAAGGCGACAGTGTCACGCACCTCATTAGCCAGTACCCCCACCAAAGAGGAAGACATTTCAGAAATTAGGTCTCTTTGGGGGAGAGTAAAGTGCGCCAGATAATTCAGCGACCGAATGGCGAAGGTCACTGAAGCATAGGTCTGCTTCCCTCGTCTGTCCATCGTCCGGGACTCCCTGTTTGGAGGATGGACAGTGGAACTATCTTCTGCCAGTTCCCTCTTGGTGGCTGCTGCCACGATCATAGAATCAACTGTCAGCTGCTTGGACCAGTGGGGCTGGTCTTCAGGTGTAGATAAAATTTTGTCCGGCCTCCAGGGCACAGGTTCTATATTGTCCGGGGCCTTCCAGGCATGCTGCACAATTAGTTAACAAGATCATCTGCTGGTGGGGTCACCCAGGAAGTAGACAGCCGGGCATGGAAGGCCTGCAGAAACACTGATTCCTCAGATGCTGCAAGGGTGGTAGGTGCCAACAGAGGAGGCACTGCTGTCGGAGCCGAGACAGTATGTACTGAAGCTGGTGCTGGGGGAGGATAAGCAGGGGAAGATGAGATAGAAGATTCCGAGCCAGGAGAGACGGAAGATTTAGCTGGAATGGGCAATCCCCTAGCTACAAGAAGCTGGTCCACAACCCACACTAAGTCTAGCTCAGAAAAACTCCTAGTGGATCTAAAAGAGGCTGCAGAAGGGGAATCGGGTCTTTCTAAAAAGGGACTAAAGAAGGGTAGGGGGCTACTTTGTTTGACATGGACTGAGATCTTCTTGTACTCTTTGGGTCAATATCTATCCCACCAACAGGCTCTGCTAAGCAAGCAATAATGCCAGGGGGGGTCTGTTTTCTGAACATTTATGAGGGTGAACAGGAGGACTGGGTCATTTACAGCCTTGTAGGCCAAGCAGCTGCTATCACACCAATGGAGCCTTCAGATGCTATGTATAAGTTAAGGAGGATGTACCGGAGATTGTCTTCATTAGGAAGCATTGTGTTGTTTTTTTTTTTTTTTTTTTTTTTTTTTTTTAATTAACCTGGTCAATATATTTGGACTGATACAAAAAGCACATTATGCTCTATTATTGTCTTGAACAAGGATATGTAGAACCTGGGAAATATACCTTTAGTAATGAGATGGGCTAGCCAGAAAGTTTTTCTAACACCAGTTGGGGTCTACATTAGAACATCGACTTTTTAAAAAAGTCGAATGTTCTAATATCGACCCCTATTCAGCGAACGCTGACAACATCGAACATGCAAAACAGTAAATTTTTTCCAAGGGAAAAAAATTGCTGTTCCGACACATAAACACACCAAAAAAACAGCAATCCACGCACATACACCTAAAATCCTACATCTAACCTTACACTAAACTGTACACACACCACTAGCTATCTACTTACCTTAACCCAAACCCTAACCATAACGTCCGTCACTATCACACACTCACCTCACCCGCGCCCTAACCCTAACTCACCTACCCACCCTAACCCTCACGTCCACACAATCGCACACTTACCTGACCCACACCCTAACCCTAACTCACCTAACCCGCACCCTAACCCTTACGTCCACACAATCGCACACTTATCTGATCCCGACCCACAACTTTCCACCACAGTGCTGAACATAGCGAAGCCACAGGAACGGCCAACCGAATTCCTTCCCTAGGAAGAAATTCGGTGTTCCGCAGCTTCGTTATTTTCAGCGTTCGCTGAATAGGGGTTGATATTAGAACATTCGAAGTTGTTCAACTCCGATGTTCTTATATAGACCCCAGCAGTTGATACCTGGTGATCAAAAGAAGGCTCACTGTCAACAAATGTACCTAAGTCTCTAATGACAGTGTCAGCTTTGAGGAAGTGTATCACCTATGTTGCAGATGCATGGGTTCTAAATACATGTGTTCTTCTTTCACAGACAGTACATTACATTTTTATACTGACCTTGAATCAATGTTTTAAAACAAAAATTTGTAAGGTCAGGCCACCTTGCAGAATACGCTTAACAACCCATCTAAAAAGATACCACTGTGTCACATTATCCTATCTACTTAAAATAATTTGTTACATTGTTTTGTCTATGCAGACATAGGAACAAAATATTTTACTTAATGTATTACTTAAAAAAAGGTAACAGAACTGGTCTTCAAAGCCTTTTAACCCACAATACTTGCCATATGGAACAAAACGTGTTACAATTATACAAGCACCCAAGACGCAAGAAACAAATACAAAACAAGCATGCATATTAAAAAATCTAGTCAACAATGGCCATGGCCTGATTTTGTTTTAAGTGATACAAGTGGAATATGGACCATTCAAATGTGCAGATTTCAAAAATGCCATGCAAACAATGTTACTTTATGAAATCAGGAAAATGGATTGGTCATAATCTCTGTAATGCTCATATTTGTTGATTATGCCAAAAGAACAGATCTGAGGGACTCCAGTCTCTCACGTCCCATTCCTCTATTAAATTTCCACTTTTATTTTCTCCATGCCAATTTAAGGTTGTTTATAGGTTCAGATGAGAATATTAGGTTAACTACCTTGATGGGCCATTTAAGACCAAAAACAAGTAATCTCTGTGGTATCCCCGAAGTCGCAAAACAACCCATTAAAGTGTAGGGGGTCCAAAAACAAAACAGTGCAAGAAACTTCTCTGTGTGGACGATTTTCAGTCCATATATTTCTAGTTAATCACTGTATATTAATCAGATCAGACAATAGTAGTAGATGTAGCGAACTTAAACTCGTCTTAAGTCAAAACAAAACAAAAAATAATAATATAAAATATATAATTGTACAGCATTACTAAGTATTCAAAAGTAATCCAAGTACGGCAGGCAGTCTTTTCCAGTCGAAAATCCTTTATTAAGTACACAGACAAGCGATCCAAGTAAAACAAAAACAGAGTAATAATTTCCTCACAAGCTTTCTAAATATATATATATATATATATATATATATATATATACTTTTTATCAACCATGGGAGTGGTTTATTGTGCTGTAAAACAAAGTGTTATTGGTACACATGCTAAATTCACATCCCTTCCCCCATCAGTGTGACATTCGAGCTGGTCCTGCCCTACTTAGTAGCTGTCATAATAATATACAACCCTTATGTACTTTAAATAAAATTTATAATGATGTGGTACCTCTTATTTAAACCAGATTATTAAGTAGATTATTAAGTCTGTGATTTTATCCAAGACAATATACTACATGGCTGGAAATATTTATTTATATTTGTTGACCAGCGGAGGCCCGAGTTGAAAAGCTCCACAGTTAAAATAAACAGACAGTAGTTACATTGGATTACATAGCGATTAACAATTTACATAGCAATTACTTACAACATATTTACAGATGAAGAACATAGTACATCAGTAGACAACTAGAATCTTTATCTGTGAAGTACATAACAACATTAACAAATGTTACAATAAGAAGTTCCTGCTGTATAATAAGTACTAGGCTTATGAGCATCTGAGCTTGCTATAATCAAGGTAGTTAGTGGAGTAGAAAGAAAGGTAGTGGATGGATGGGGTGGGTGATATTAGAGTGGGAGTTGCAAGGGCATAGCCAACATGTTTTTAGGTGCGCTTTTAGTAAAGTTTTGAAGTGGGTGCATGATGGTATGGAGGTAATTGTGGGTGGGAGGGAGTTCCATAATTTGGCTATGGTGCAAAAGAATAGTGCTTCACCAGCAGAGTTATTGGCTTTAGTGATCTGCAAGTGATTTTTGTTGCTGGATCTTAGTGGTCTGGCGGTGCAATACGGCTGGAGTAGATTCTGGAGGGATGGGAAATTTAGTGGATGGTTTACTAGTTTGTAGGCGAGTGAGAGTTGATACCATTGAAGGAGGTGAGGGAGTTCAAGCCAGCCCAGTTCAGCAAGTGAGAGACAGTGGCGACTACGGTAGGATGCCCCTGTGGCGAATTTGGCGATTTTGTTGTAGCAGGTTTCTAGCTTGTTTAGATCGCATTGCCTTAGGTTGGTATATATTGGAGAGGCATAAAGTAGGGTGGAGATAAGGTGGGAATTTACTATTGAAATCTTTGCTGCTTTGGTGAGAAGTTGCTTATTTCTGTATAACGCTCCTAGTTTTTTGTGGACTTTTTTTATGGTCATGGATATGTGAATGTCAAATTTTAGTTTATTGTCTATTTCCACTCGTAGCAATTTGGTGTGTTCAGTTGGGTATATAGTGGTGTTGTCTTTTGCTGTGATGTTAAAGTGAGAGTTGTTTTGAGTATGTTTGGTAGGTTGGAAGAGGAGTAGTTTAGTTTTGTTTGGGTTGAGTATTAATTGGGCATATGTTTGGTGGGTTGGAAGAGGAGTAGTTTAGTTTTGTTTGGGTTGAGTATTAATTGGGCATCGGATAACCATGTTTCAACAGAGGAAAAGGCTTCCTGTGTGACTTTTTGCAGTTTGGGTAGGGACTGGGCTGAGCAGATGATGGTTGAGTCATCTGCGTATTGTATGAGTGTGCCATGTTTGGTGGCAGAGGCTAGATTATTGGTGAAAACAGAGAAGAGTAGGGGTCCAAGGATGGATTATTGGGGAACCCCTATGGAGACAGGTAGTTGGGGAGATATGTCATTCTGCCATACAACGGATTGTTGGCAGTCAGACAGGTAACTCCGAAACCAGTTAAGGACTGAGATAAGTTGTTTGTGTGGGACCATGTCAAATGCTTTAGATAGGTCTAGGAAAGTAGCAAAGTAGCAGAGGAGAGATAGCCATTGTTTTTATGCTGAAGGATAGTGTTAGTAAAGGAGAGTAAGGCAGTGGTGGTGCTATGGTTTGGTCGGAAACCATGCCGAGTACTGGAAAGGAGGTATATATCAACCTTAGTTCATTTGGCAATCAAAAAATATATATAAATATATACATATACATTTTGCATGTAAAAATCAATTTCTATTTTCATAACCTATTGTTAACAAAGATCGCTTTCGTCCTTCTAGACTTCTTCAGGTCTGTGTACAAGAACCCTAAAAATAATCTATAAAAATATATATATAATTGTATAATTAGTTAGTATTGTTATTACACATCATTTTGAATAAAGTGGAAAAAATAACCAGAAAAAAATAAAAATCAGAAAAAATGTATGTATGATGATGGAAACAAAATATACACTTAAATTTCAACTGATTTAAAATGGTATTTAAAACCAATTTGTAGGATAAAATAAAATAAAATACAATTAGTCATGTAAACAATGTGGCAATTTTCTAAGTTCCAGTGCACTTTTAACTGAACAGTAGTAGTTTAGTCCAGGCTTCCTAAAAGAGTTCAGCATTATTTGCCACATGAGTTCATGTTTCTCCAGAATATTTGGGATGTCTCCTTCAAGATAACCCATGTCTATGCGATCCAGGATCTGGAACTTAAAAGCTGTGTGTCTTTTTTGAAGAGAAAGGTGTTTGGCTGGTGCATTATTTTTACATCCAGAGCGGATTTCTGACAGATGACATGAATTTCTACGCTTGAGTTTTATAGTCTTGCCCACATAGAATGCATTACATTCATTGCACTGTGCCCTGTAAATTACTTTTTATAGTGCTACAGACTTACAGTCACCCCCTGCACTGGTTTTAATGATCTTCTTTAAATAAGGGCAATAAAAACTATCACTTTGCTGTATAAATATACAAAATGTACAATTAGTTTCACATCTTTTAGTGCTTTTCTCATATGGTCTAGGTTTAAATACAAAACTTCTTAATGTTCCTGGCCTTCCTAGAAACAAATGATGGGGCTTCACCTAAGATGTTAATCAGAAAAGGGTTTCCTGTGACAATGTTCCAGTTTTCCTCAATAATATTTTTGATACTGTGATAATCCAAAGTGTATGGCAGGATGCAGCCATTTTTGCATTTGTTATTCTCTGTGGAATTACTTAACATTTTTCTACTGGGGAGGTTGAGTGAAGGTGCTTCAGTCCTTTTCAGTTCTATAATTGGTTCCAGGATGTTTTTTTAACATCTGACTTTCATAGCCTCTCACTAGAAAATCATTCTCTAAGTTGTTCAGGTTTCTCAAAAATGGTTCCATCTCTGTGGTAATTCTAGCTAATCTATAGCCTTGGGACTTCACTACATTATACTTGTTTTTTGTAGGATGTAGACTTTTACTGTGGAGTAATAAGTTAACCCTTGTTGGTTTTCTGAATAGATCAGTGGTGATTCTGTTATTGTTGCTGAACTTGGAAATCTGCATATCTAAGAAATTGGTTGAAGTACAGCTATGGGAAGAGGTAAACTTCAAGAAGGGGGTTGTTTGTTTGAGGCAAGTGATAAAATCTCCAAGCTGAAAGGTGCCATCTTCCCACACAATAAAGATGTCATCAATAAAATGTGAATAGCATGTGATATATTGCATGTAGTCTGTGTTTAACACAAAGTCCTCCTCCCATTTGCCCAGGGCTATATTAGCTATGCTGGGAGCCATGGCAGCCCCCATTGCTATACCAGTTTTTTGTTTGCAGTGTTTGCCATTGAAAGTAAAGAAATTGAAGTCCAGTACAAGATTAATGAGCTTGCTTAACTTTTGCAGTTGTGCCTGTGTACACTGATTATGTTTCTTAAAAGACTCGATAGCTGCTGTTATACAGTAATTGTGAGGGAGCACTGTGTACAAGGATTCTGCATCAATAGTTAATAAAATACTGTCAGCTTCCACTGTAATGTTTTTTATTTTCTTCAAAAAATCCATTGAATTTCTTATGTATGACTTATTCCTTTCTGCTAGTGGTTTCAGCAAGTAACCAAGGTAAATGGCTGTGGCTTCAGTAAGGGACCTCCACTTGCTACCACCGGTCTATAAGGTGGGTCTTCTCTGTTCTTGTGCGGCTTTGGTATTTCAAAAAAGTAAGGTAAACGTGGGCATGGGATCCATAAATAATTATAAAGATTTTCAGTGTGATAAGTTTTTCTTCCCATAATGTGGTGAGATTAGTGTTCCATAAATCATATGCTCTTTTTATGTCATCCATGGTAAATAACTCATAAAATCTGTTATCCTCCAGCATGTTCTCTATCTTTTGGTTGTAGCTAGTGGTATCAGTCACAAGTATACCCCCTCCCTTGTCTGCCTTCATTACACGCCTGGATTTTTCATTGCCTAGCTCAAGCAATGCTTTCCTTTCTCCCTGTGTTTTCCTTTCTCCCTGTGTTAAGTTATAAAGTTTTTTCTTAGGAGGTTTTTTAAGCAGTTTCCTGATATCCATCTCACATTTCACTTCGAAAGCAGCTAGTGTTTGATGTAGTGGTGGACAATAGCTGCTAGGCCTTTTTATAGTTTCATCAGTAGGCTTATTTTCAATGTCATTATTTTTGCCATGAAACTGCACCCTTAAGTTGAGCTTCCTCACAAACATTTTAAGGTCCATCAATACCTGAGCAACCACACTCCTGCAGCTTGGTACAAAAGTAAGTCCTTTGGACAACACACTTTTTTCCTCTTCAGTCAGTGCTTTAACAGAGTGGTTCCAGATATGTGGAGCACCTGTTACTGTGGCACCTGTTGTTGTTGTTAAGTGTACCTGTTATTGTAGCTGGTTCCTCCATCTGAGCCTGGGACCTGGGTTGTAGTCGGGGTTCCAGTGGGATTGCCCAGGTCTTGTATTTCCCTCACCCTTGTCCACTGTTTGGTTCTCCTGTCTCCCTGGGAGTTTGTGGATAGAGTATGAGACCTCTGGAATTCCTCCTCTGCTTTCTGGAATCTCGGTGGGTTGTAGTAGTATTCCTCGCTGTGGCTGTGGTATGGGGGGGACCTGGTAAGAGGGACAAGCTCTGGTGGTGGTCATCGTTCTTGTTCTGGTACTGGCTTTGGTATTGGTGTGGTGATGTCTGTGCTGTCTATATTGGTCTTCCTGAAAAAACTGGTCTCTGTAAAGGTGCTGCTGCTCCTGGTAGCTGGATTGTCTGTGGTCCCGGTTGTCCTGGTAGTCCTGTAATTCGTCCTGTAAAACTCTCTTGTCGGTTCTGGTTGCCGCTGTGGCTTATGTTCCTGTCCTGATCCTTCTGTGATGTTAAAGGCTTCTGCGAAGTGTTGATAGCCAGAGGGGATTGGGATTGTGGGGAATGAGACGTTGGAGGGGCAGTCTCCTGGTGGTCCTGTACTGTGCCCCTGTCTGGTTTTGTGCGAGAATCTCCCCTGGGAAAATCCATTACAAATTTTATTTAAAGTACATAAGGGTTATATATTATTATGACAGCTACTAAGTAGGGCAGGACCAGCTCGAATGTCACACTGATGGGGGAAGGGATGTGAATTTAACATGTGTACCAATAACATTTTGTTTTACAGCACAATAAACCACTCCCATGGCTGATAAAAAGTATATATATATATATATATATATATATGTATATATACACACACACACATATATATATATATATATATTTAGAAAGCTTATGAGGAAATTATTACTCTATTTTTGTTTTACTTGGATCGCTTGTCTGTGTACTTAAGAAAGGATTTTCAACTGGAAACAGACCGCCTGCCTTACTTGGATTACTTTCGAATACTTAGTAATGCTGTACAATTATATATTTTCTATTATTATTTTTTGTTCGCTACTTCTACTACTATTGCCTGATCTGATTAATATACAGTGATTAACTAAAAATATATGGACTGAAAATCTTCCACACAGAGAAGTTTCTTACACTGTTTTGCCATTTAAGACTAACCAACAAGCCAATGTCAGAATCAAACTCTCTACTTTGTGTAGATAAAATTTTGTCCGGCCTCTGGGGGACAGGTTCTACATTGTCCGGGGCATTCCAGGCACGCTGCACAATTAGTTTAACAAGATCATCTGTTGGTGGCGTCACCCAGGAAGTAGACGGCCAGGCACGGAAGGCCTGCAGAAACACTGATTCCTCAGAAGAAGGGCTAGAGGGCTTCCATTCTCCCCGCTGTTTGAGGATTTCGAGAATGTCTCAGAATGAAATGTCGTCTGGGGGAGAGCGTGGAGACCCCTCTCCCTTATCACAATCAGTGTCTTCTGTGATAGATTCCTCCGAGTCAAGGTGCTTTGTCTTGCACCGTTTCTTCCGGGGTGGCTCCCCAGTGAGATCTTCTGAGGAGGACTCCGGAGAAGGGGTTCCCTTCACAGGGGATTCTTGTGAATCCCGTGCCCAGGGACCCGACATAGCGGGTTGGGAGAGGAGCATGCTAGGGGAGGTTTCTGATACTGATGTCCTAGGTGCTGGTTGTGAGCCTTCGGAATGAAGGGCCCTTTCCATCACCTGTACAGCAGGCCTACTCGAGCCCACTTCCAGTTGAGGGGTTCAGAGAACTGGAAGCAGTCGGACCATGGACAAAGACGGTGCCAGCAAGAAAGTAGGCACTGGATTAGGTACCAAGGTACGGCTGGTCCAAGTACTGCTCTGAGAAAGCATCGGCGCCAATGCAGCAAGGGTGGTCAGTGCCGACAGGGGAGACACTGCTGGCGGAGCCGAGACAGTACGTACCGAAGTGGACATCGGCACTGGGAACAGGGAGGATGCTGGAGGAGGATAAGCAGGGGAAGATGAGGTAAAGGATTCCGAGCCAGGAGGGGCGGAAGGTCTAGCTGGAATGGGCAACCCCTTAGCTGCCAGAAGATGATCCACAACCCGCACTAGGTCTAGTTCAGAAAAATTCCGAGTGGATCTAAAGGAGGCTGCTGAAGGGGAATTAGGTCTTACTAGAAAGGGACTAAACCTCTGCCCCAAGAAAGGGTCGTAAGTTGGAGAATATCTTGTCCTTGGCAGGTATTCAAATTTTGGAGCCGATGGAGCCAAAGAACCTGTTGGCACCATAGCCGGGGATGGTGCCAAGACATGTACAGTCATCGGAGTCCGTGGAGCCAAAGAAGATGTGGGCATTGTGAACGGGGATGGTGCCGAGGCATGTACAGTCATCGGAGTCCATGGAACCGAGGAAACTGTCGACACCGTGGATGGGGATGGTGCTGAGGCATGTACAGTCATAGACTCCAATGTGGGAAACAAGGATGGCACCGAAGTCAGTGGTGCCATGACTGGAACCGAAATAGGAATGAGTACCATGGTAAGCACCAAGGAAGAGGACACAGATCCTGGTGCCGAGGAGGTCTGCACCGAGGGTGCTGGCGAAGCACGGAGCCAACTCGGTTCCGTAACTGACGGGGATGCAGGAACCAAGTGACTCTGTTTTTTCCTTATATTTTTTGGTCTTAGGAGGGGGTGAGACCTCCAACCCATATAGAGCCTCCGAGAAAGGTGTCTTGAGTAAACCTTTTAAAATAAGTTTATTCTTACGTTCTGCTAGTGTCCGATTACTAAAACTAGCACAAATGTCACAATCAGCTTTAATATGATCCACGCCCAAACAGCAGACATAACGGACATGTGTATCTGAGTTAGGCATCTTATGTCCACACTTGGCACACTGTTTAAAAGCCAACTTAGCTTTGTCTGACATGGTAAGGAAAACAATGCTATCCTATAGAAAGAATAAGATAAAATAATTTATATATATATATATATATATATATATATATATATATATATATATATATATATACATACATACACACACACACACACACACATTTTATATATATATATATATATATATATATATATATATATATATACACACACACACACACACACACACACACACATACATATTATATGATATCAATAGTAATAATAATAAAAATCTTTAAAATATAAAGATAAAAATAATAAAATACCAGTAATGTTAGTTAAGGAATATCACTAGTAAAAAAGGAAGGCATGTCAAAGACAGCAGAGAGGGACAGTAACAAAAAGGGTAAAAAATTAAATTACCAAGGAAAAGGGTAGGAAATAGGCAACAGTATAAAAAGGCTAACTTGACTAAAAATTTAGTAATTTAGAAGAAAAAATTGTCATATAAATCAACAATTCACTACTTAGCTTTGAGAGAGATGGCTAACATGTCTGACTAGGAACGCAGCAAACGAGATCTGGAGTATCTAGGAGAGGGGTATTGTGGGTAGGTTCTTAGCTGAGAGTTTTTGGCTTGTGCAAGCTGGAAAACGTCCGTATCGGTTCCGAGGACGGAACCGAGGTCCTATCTGTAATGTATGAACAAAAGATTTACAACATCAGATCTTAATTTTCCCTAAGTAGTCTCTCAAAATACATGTTGTGGCTTCAGCATCCCTGGGTTCCACTCATTTAGCTATGTGCCCCAACATTTCACTGACCCTTGCCACTGCTAATGTGTGTGAAAAATTGTAGCTGGTAATCTACTTCAGGTGTGATAATAACTCCTGGGTCTTATTCTTCCTCTGTAGTTGCATAAAGCTTCAAATCTACTCTGAAATGTAGTTCAGGGTTACAGAATCCAAAGCGTGTAACTCTGCATTTTAACTCAACTGCTCTCTTGCCCTCTCTCTCTATCCATTCTGTCAGATCTCACTATATCCTCCTTTAAAGTCTCTCCACCATCCTTCATGGCTGCCTTAACCTTGGTGTTATCAAATTAATCATATTCTAATCCCATCTGCAACACAATCTGGCACAAAAATTTGTAAAACAGAAGTTCCCCTAAAACTGACCCCTGAAGAGCCCCACTGGTCACTTCCCTATCTTCTGAATTCAACCCCCATCTGTTTCCTTCCCACTAACCAGCTTTTGATCTATGTTACTATAACCTGTGCATACATATTCACTCCACACTATTTCTATATGAGAGTGAGCTGAAGTCTTCACTACTTAAAACAAGTTCACCGATCTCCCTTTACCCATTTCTACTTTAAGTGAAAAGAAAACTATATAACAAATTAAGCTGACATAAATGGCCTTCTATTAAACCATTCTGGTACTTTATCAACAGCTTCTTTTCTAACAGGAGTTTAACCAGGCTGCATCTGAGAATTCTCTTTTTTGGACCCTCCCTTACAAGGAGATGCCTCTGTACATATAATCTTATAAACAATATTGTAGAGGTGTAGTTAACGCTTCCATTACAGCTCTAGAGTCTGGAGTTCTATCCTGATCTCTGGTCAGTGTCTATGTGGAATCTGCGCAATCTTCATATGCCTGCAATGTTTTCTGCAAGCACTTCAGTCTCTGCCTGCCTGCAATGATTTCTCCAAGCACTTCAGTCTCTGCCCACCTTCATAAAGTTTGTTGGTTGACTGGCTCAGTTCTTCACATATACTGCACTTATCCCTCCTAATGTGGCCTGGGTTATGGCTGAAAACAGCACAGATTAAAAATGGGATATTTACCTGGTTAAAATAAACCAAACAAAAAAGTTAATGCATAGCATTAATATCTTGCATTAGCCTGAAGAATATCTTTAGTCTTCAGGGACAGGCTTACAGACAAGGTACTGCAGCATCTAGTACACTGAGAACTCCTTCGACACTTTAGTGTTTGTGTTTGCTCTTCTGGTCTCTGGGCCTTACTCCATTTCTGTCCTGCAACCCCTTTTCTTCCTCTTTCAAGTTCACTTACCCCATGCAACCCCCAAGCCCTTTCCCAACTTGCAACCCTATGTTTTTGTACCCCAATCTACCGGTTTACTTTCACAACATTTTTCCTCCTACAGTATTTGAAAGCAAACGTTCCTCCCCTCTTCCTGTCACTTAAATATCTGCAAAACTTCTTCCCTTTTCTTAACAAATTTCTTGTTCACTTCTACTGTCTTCCTTACTGCCCCAGTTTCCTCACTGCTCCAGCTGTAAATTTCCTATCTTCTTCAGATATTTTCTCCTTCCCAGCTTACTAATTCTGCCCTTATCTTAAACTGGAAAGCACTGGACTTCTTAGTTTGATGAAACCACAAATTATTCTATCAAATCTTTTTCCAACTTGGCTGTGTGATCCTTAATCATATCAACCAACTTTAAATAACTCTACCCCTTACAGCCTAAAATTTTAGTTCTGAAATATTTTTTTTCTTGCAACTACTGCAAGCAATACTGAGATTGGCATGCTACCTACTGCACTTACAAGGCTTCAAATGCATAGCTCTAAACTGACACAAACACTATTTACTTGTGGCCCCTTTACCTGCAGAGTCATCATATACCCCCTTTCTCCCGCAGACATTTATAATGAGATTTCTTCTTAGCAAATACATTCAATATCTCATTACTAAGTACAATGTTATATATTAATGACAAAAAGTATAATAAATAATGGCTATGCAAGCATACAAAACAAAGCTTTAGTCCTTCTTACGGCTGTTTCATGACAATTGCCTGATGGGCTAACACTGCTCCCATGTAGGAACACTTGGCATTTATCTTTGAAAGTGTTATTTAATTTGTCACCTGGGATAACTAGATACAAGTGCCTATTCTCAGGCAGTCTCAGCACAATACTATAAAACTCAAGTTAGACAGAAAGTAGATGCAGAATAAGGAACTCAAATTATTATTCCATGCAATATCCACACATCTAAGAGTTAAACTGTCTGAAAACACAGCATCTCAGGGAATAACCCTTTTGTGAACCTATGCACACAAGTTATAGCTAAAAAACAAAGTGGATTTACATAAAGTGAATACTACACATAAATATCCTAACTTCAAGGTCTCACCAACTTGAAGATGTGCAAAATGTATTTTCTGTGCAGTAATAGAATATGTGCCTTCTCAGAAGCAGTGTAGTCCTCACAGTAAAAATGTATAGTTAACATTGAGATGGAGTATGGTGATGTAAGAGGACTTGCTCACTTTGCATTTCAGCTTTTGGCACATTATGGTTATAGGTCTGAGCAGCCAGCATATCTATAAAATTTAGATTTTTGAACTGTGCTCAACTGGGAACAATGTACAAATTCCAACGTAAATTAGCAGGTACATGCATTCCCCTTCAGATTCTGGTGTAAACTACTGGCCTTCCCTTCTTATACACTTGCCTTTGCAGAAAAAGCTTTTCCCAGATTAGTAGCTCATCACTAAAATAACATCTATGCAGGCATACACAACTCCACCACAACTTTCGCAAACCCCTCTCAAACACCATCAGAGATAAATTACCAATGTCACTGCTTTGATAGCAAAGGTTAATGAGTAATGTACTTCTTTCCTTGGCACTCTCACCAATGATGACCACTCCTAATACAATCTCAGCTGATACAAATCTCTTTAAATACTAGCTAATACCAATAACAGAAGCTGAGAACTGAAACAGAAGGGAACACAGTGGAACAAGTTAACCACTTCAAGTATGTGGAAAGGATAATTCAGGAGAAGGAAAGGGAAATCTGAATGAAGAGGCCAAAGCTAGAATCACAGGGTCTGCAGCCAAATGCCACAGAGTGCCAGGGGTAGTGTGTGACAGAAGAATGCCAATGAAGATGAAAAGTGAGGTATACTAAACAGCAGTGTGACTTGGGCACAGCAGCTGAGGAAGCTAAAGGTTATGACGATGGAAGTGCCTGAGACAAGTGATAGGATGTGCAATGTGGGGCAGAAGAATAAGAAATCAGGACATCAGAGTTGAAACCCAAGTAGCGCCAATTGCAGAGAAAGTCAAAGAGAACTGATTATGTGGGGGTTGGGCACATGTGCAGGGAAGCAGAAGGCAATCTGGTGTAAAGGACTTGGAAAATACAGTAAGAAGGCCAGTGGAAATGAGGGCATCCCAAGAAATGGATGAATAGAATGTGTGAAAGAAAACATGTAGCAACCTAGCATAACTGTTGAAGAAGGTAAGAGAGTAGCACTGAATCAAGAGAGACGGTGACAGTTGAAGCAACATCCTAACCCCCTTGTACAAAATAGGAAAAGGGGAATTCATGATGTTGATGATGATGATTTAATGGCAATAAACTTCCATAACAGGTTTAAAATTACAGTATATATTTTTTGTACTTTTATCTGCCCCGTTACACCAGCATCTACACTCAATTACATTAACAGTGTTTCCTCTCCTTTTCATGAACCACAATAACTCAACATGCAATATCCCAATTCACTACTAATCCCAAAACTTTATATTTGGTTATTCTGCTATAAATTGCAAATACTGCTAGACTGCACCTTGCTTGACAGTATCTCATGTTTCTGCTTGCAGTCTTGATTGTTAGAGTCAATGTATGCCTTTTGGCCCAGGTCATGCCTGAAATCTGTCCATGGCCTACTTACTCACTTAATGAATGTTGCAATAAATCAAATAAATAATCCATACTTAGTTGCAAAGAAAAACGTCAGCTATCAATAAAGATTTCTTGCATGTCAAAAATTGGGATGAGGGGGCTCCCACAAAAATGGTGATTGTTGGTATGGCCAACAGCCAAATCCAGCCCAAGGCAACCTAGGCAGCTGCCTAGGGCTCATTGCTTGTTGTGGGGCCCAGCCATGCAACATTAATTAATTAATTAAAAAAACGGGGACCAAGTCTGTTTTTACTTTAACAAATGTTTGTTTTTGCTGTAGTCCCAATTCCCTGCTTGCAGCACACATATGCAGACACATGCAGAGCAGACTTCCTGCTCAGCATGCAGTTATACTGAAGCACTCGCACAGATTAGTGCATAACTGAAGTATAAGACTTGATTTGAGTCAGGCAGTTAAACTGAGATGGGGATAGTTGTTGAAATTCATGCAGCACTAAGACAAGCAATTTTGCAACATTACAAACAAGACAAAGTCAGGTTAGTGCAACACCTCCTATTGACAAAACACTTGCATTACCAATTAACAAGGTGTGTGTGTGTGTGTGTGTGTGTGTGTGTGTGTGTGTGTGTGTGTGTGTGTATAAAATGCCTTAGTTAGTGGCATTATCCAGTTAAGTGACTTTCTCAGAGCAATACAGACTCAAATTATGTGCCTTAGCTATGGGAGCCAAGAGTCTTAATCCTCCATATCTACTGCCAGATCTCCTTCAACAATTTTTTTTTTGTAAATCACTGACAACTACAGTCTGTTACACAGTTTCACAGTTTTGTGGTTCATAAATTACATGCAAAAAACTTAGTCTGCTCTTATCCGTTTCCAGTTTTGCAGAATATCAAGATTTTGCCCCATATTTATGCCCTGCTCTGTCTTTGAGCAAATCACTTAACCAGGCAATACTTTGAGCCAACTGGAAATTCGGGATAGGCTCCTCAATGGTCCCCTGGATGTGATTCTTGTGTTCCTTGTTCTGCAGAACTTGACTGTGTGTTTATTATTTTGCTGTGAATAAATCTGACAGTGTGAAGTCTGTAAATTAAATGCTGAAATCAACTATAAATACATTCCTTTTTTTTTTGCCAGCACAGGTATGAAATGCAGTGTGTTTGGGCTACAACAGTTTGTCTAGCACTTAGTGCAGATGATTGAGGCTATGAGCAGTTAACGACCTCCTTCCTGTAGTATATGGTTCGATCACCTCAGTCTTCATTTTTTTTTTATACGACTCCACCAAGTTACTTCACCAGACAGTACTCTGGGACTGCTCCTGATACAGTGGGCTGTCCCAGGCTGTTAGAAAATGCATTACATATTTGTCTTTTGAATACTTACACCCTTCACATAAATGCTAATTAGTACTTCACTACATGATGTCCAAGTATGAATCTCAGCATGTATCATGCAAGTTTCAATGCATTTTCACTAAATGTGAGTTTCAAGAAAAGAGAATTTTACTGTTTCTCATGCTGTTTTCAATTTGAGAGTGTTTTGCTTTTTTTTTTTTTTGAAGATTACCATCAGTGTTTTTTTCCTGTAATATTTGAAATAAAAGTTTTAAATGAATAAATGATCTACAAATCTGTGTGATAATAGTATGTTCACTGACAGGTTTAGGTTTGAATAGTGTTTATAGTAATCGGGGAGAGACAGCCAAGTAAATGGATACCAGGCATGGCTAGCAGGGGCCTGACTCATTACCCTGCACAGGGCTGCATCTGTCTAAGATCCAGCTCTGTTGACTCTGGAGGCATATGCTGCAGCAATACAGCATTACTACCCATTCTTTAAGTAGGTCAGACCTGTAATGAGTGATTTTAGATGGGATAGTTCTTCTTGATGACAGAGAAGATACAGGAAGTTAAAATGAGGCAAGCTTCCCCCCAAAAAATATTATGTTGTATGCGGTAATATTTCTGATTTTTTTTATGACTTATGGATTGTTAAACAAAAGCTGAGCATTTAAATTGTCTTCAATTATTTTGCTTTATTAACTACACCACAGAATAAATTAATTCATTAATAGGCCTGGATAAACATGTTACACTTTAGTAATGTATTTTTTACAACACCTTCTTTTCAGCCTTCAATAACTGCAAAGGAGTTAATATTTGTCAGGTCATTCATACTGCGTTATTTGGAATGATGATTAGAACCATTTGATCTTCAGCTTCCATTACATAGTCATTGTTGCATATTAGTGATAAAGTCTTCTCTACAAGCTCAGACTGTAAAATATTTCAGTATTTAGTTAAAAACTGTTAGCAGTTAGCACAGAGAAAGTACAGTTGTATAAAATCTTACTATAACAGTAGATGCCCTTGCCTTCACTGCTGCAGTATTCTTAACATATGGGATTCCCTGCTGTAGAAGTCCGATGGTCGGCCAATCTACCAAAGACTACTGTTGCTTTAAGGTACGCCATCACCCAAACACTCCTTGCATAGCATAGGGCATAAAGGTGATGTTCAGGCCTACCATAGTCAGAACCGACTACCCCAGTAGGAACCCCAGTCCAAGGAAGGGAAAGAACTAGGGGGAAGTAGGGAGGGAGCGAATTCTGCAGCAGTGAAGGCAAGGACATCTACAATTACTTTAAGATTTTATACAACTGCACTATATCCTTACATTCATTCCTGCAGTATTCTTAACATATGTTAGAGTGACAAAGCTCAAGAGGAATCTAGGCAGGGGAAAGAAGCCAAAGAGTCCCCTAAAACACCATGAAGAACAGCACTAGCAAAACCAGCCCTAACGCTAGAGATACCATCCAACTTGTAGTGATTGGTAAAGATATGCACAGAAGTCCAGGTAGCGGCCTCAAGAATAGAATTAGTATCTAAGCCCTTGAAAAAAGCACCAGAAGAAGCCACAGCTCAAGTAGAAAGAGCCTTGACAGAACAGGGAAGGTTCTTGCCATGAAAAGTGTAACAAAAAGAAATAGCCTTAGAAATCCAAGAAGAAATAGTTTGCTTGGATACAGCAAGTCCCAAAGATCTAGGATGAAGAGAAACAACTGATCAGATTTTCTAATAGCCCTAGACTTATCCAAATAAACCTTGGAGTTGCCTATGCATGTCCAAAGTATGCAGCACCCTATCACTGTCAGTTTGAGGAGGGGGAAAAGTAGACGGGTTAATAGACTGATTAAGTGATCGCTCATTAACCACCTTAGGCATAAAAGAAGGGTTAGTGCGCAAGGACACTCTGTCTTCATGAAGATCAAAAAACGAGGATAAGCCATAAGGGGCTGTAACTCCGACACCCGTCTGACAGAAGAGAGAGCTAACAAAAGAAGAGTCTTCCAGGAACAATGCTGCAAGGAAGCTTAAGCAGCAGGCTCAAAAGGAGCCTGAGTCAACTTCTCCAAAATAAAATTAAGATCCCAGGAAGAAGGAACAGGCTTCCTTGGAGGTCTAACATTAAAGATGCCTTTAAGAAATTGATTCACCTTAAATGTAAAAGCTAAAGGAGAAAAAAGAGGCAGATAAAGAGAGGCAGCTGATAAGTGGGCCTTAATAGAAGAATAGGCCAAACCAGCATTGAGCAACACACACAAATAAGAAAGGACCAAAGGAACACCCACAGTAAGTGGGTCCAGGTTACAAGACAGACACCAAATAGAAAAACTCTTCCATTTGGATGTCCTGCAGGACTTGCAGCATGTCCTCAGAAAAAAAGGTGTCTATGAGGAATCAAAATCCTGTCACCCACAGTGGCAGTTGAAGCATGGACAGGTGGGGATGGATGAGAGATCCCTTGTCTTATGACAGTAGATCCACCTGTGAGGTAACTTGTGATGATTGCCACTGGCTAAATGCAGAAAGAGAGGGAGACAGTGCTATCGTGGCCAAAAGGGAGTCACCAACAAGCTTTTGGGAGCATCCTGTTCAATTTTGAACAGGACTTCGGAATGAGAGGAAGGGGAGGGAATGCATAAAGAAACATCTCCATCCAAGAAAATGAGAGGGTATCCATTTTCCACACCAGAGGACCTGGGACTATGGCACAAAACAGAGGAAGTTGTCTGTTCAGAGGGGAGGCAAAAAGATCCACTTGAGGAGTACCCCACTGGTGGATAATGTCCAAAAACACACCCCTGTGAAGCATCCATTTATGGGACTGAGTTAAGGACCTGCTCAGAATGTCTGCCAGTGTTCAGACCGGAAGGGATATAAACTGCCTGAAGAGTCACTTGATGCTTGACAGTAAGATCCTATACCAAAGTGTCAACTGGCAGAGAAGATAAAGATCATGTTCCTCACTGTTTGTTGATATACCACATCACTGTGGTATTGTCTGTGAACACCTTCAAAGACCCTGGACAGAAAAGATGATGAAAGGCTTGAAGAGCCAACAGAAGACCTCTCATCTCTTTGACACTGATGTGCTCCTTCTGTTGACAAGGCAACCACACTCCCTGAACTTTTTAGGGATCCAAATGTTACCCCCCCCATCCTATGTCTGAAGCATCTGTGAACAATTCCTGAAAGGGAAGAGGGGGATGAAAATGGACCCCTGAATTCAGAGACAACTGCTGAAGCCACCAGTGAAGTTCTTGTCTGATACAAGGAAGAAGAGGAACTGCAAAGCCTAGAGGATGTGCATGTTGAAGCCACACTGACTTCAGAAACCACTGAAACTTTCTCATGTGAAGTTTGGCCAGAGGGAGCATCAGATTGGTGGATGCCATGAAACCCAGAGCTCTCAGAAACTCCCTGGCTGTAATGGAAGCCAGAGGAAGAAGAGAAATGAAAGTCAAGGCCTTTGGAAGGTACAGGGAAGGCACCATCTGAATCCTGCAACCCAGAAAAACATGATCCTGAGAAGGAGTCAGAGAAGACATTCTGAAATTTATAGTGAACCTCAAACTATGAAGAAGGGAAGGGGAAACAGCAAAATGAAGATTCTGCAACAGGGTCTCTGGAGAGAATGCCTGAATCAACAGGTCGTCCAAGTAAGAAAATATTTGGATCCCTTGAAGCCTGCAAAAAGCAATCACAGGAGTTAAGGTATTCTGTGAACACCCTGTGACAGTAGAAAGGTCAAGGGGCAAAGCAGAAAACGGAAAATGCCAGGAAGCAACAGATAAACGCCAAAACTGCCTGAAAATAGCATGGATCAGAATATGGAGATAAGCATCATAGGTCTAGAATAGGTTTTCAAGTGCCCTCTTTCCTGGGCACTACAAACAGTCTGGAGTAGAACCCTTTCCCCTTTGGGACACCGGCACCTTCTGAATAGTACCCTGAGTCAAGAGATTTTGAAGAACCTCTGGGAAAAAGGAAGTTGTTCCTGAGGAGGCTGAGGAATGCCCATAAAAGGAGGATGGGATTTACATACCATGACGTACCCCTGATGAATGATTGACACAATCCATGAATCCTGAATGATCTGAAGCCAAACAGGACAAGAAACAGAAAGGTAAAGAGAAACAAGAATGAGAATGGGAAGGGATGGATACTCATACAGCACCTGGTTTGTCTGGAAAGGAAGGCTTTGGAGTTCCTGAAAACTAAGGAGCCCTAGCAGGAGGAGCCTGTCTGCCACTCTTGTTACTTTTAGTAGAAGGTGGGCTTGCCTGCGAACAAAGGCAGGCTTAGCAGGGTAGTTCTCTGAAATTTAGGCACAGGAGAACCAAACACATGTTTAAGCTATTATAAGGCCTTACCCCTTATCCTGAAAAGACAAACAAACCAGCAACAGCTTCCCCAAACAAAAGCTTAGAATCCAGAGGAACATCCATCAACTTAGACTTAACATCATCAGGTAGAGGTTTAAGCCTAACCCAAAAATGCCTCATCGCTGAAGCAAAAGCAGCAGCCCTAGTAGAGGCATCTACCGCTTCATAAATACATTTAATAGAATGATGAACAACTTGAGAGGAAGTCCCTAGCAAGGAAAGAACAGAAGTTTCACTTTCAGCGTCTGGAAAATCAGAAATAATTTGACAGGCCTGAGAAAGAAGAGCCAACACATACCTAGATATATGGGTCTGATAATTAACAGTGCTAAAAGCTAGGGTTAGCAGAAGTGTAAACCTTCTTACCCAGACTTTCCATAGCTCTGCTGTCCTTGTCAGAAGGCAATAACTTGGGTGAAGGAAGCAATTGAGATGGCTTATCAGAGGCTACCGACACTACAGAGGGATCAGCAGCAGGACATTTATATAAAAAATAACAATCCTCAAGCACCTGTCAGGTTTCTTGGGAGCAGGGGGCAAAGAATCAGACACATGACAGGCATTGGAAAAAGCATCCAGCAAAGCAGCCAAAAGATTTCAACTGCAGAAACTCATAGTACCTCTTATGGATATCGGAGATCTGAGCACAAACCCACTTAAAAAAATCCATCATCGTACAGAATGTGTCCCCAAAGGATATTTCCTCAAAAGGAACATCAGGACTAATAGACTCCTCCTTCTCTGACCCATAGTCCAAAGGAGAATGAATTTGAGCAGAATAAGTCAGGGATTCGTCATCAAAAATCCGACTCATCCTCAGAAGAATCTTGTTCTCTAGGCCTTTTAATAGGAGTAGAGGACCAGGGAAGAGCAGGAACCGAAACTCACTGACGAGACATTAAAGGACATTAAAGCAGTAAATAGCCCCGAGTAAAGGCCTCCTAGTCACTTTGTGGATTCCTAGGAGCAGAAAAAACATGTTTAAGTTTTTGTTTCTTTTTAAGGGAACATCTCCTCCAAAAAACTGAGAAGGTCCAGACCCAGGGCGACAGTCGAGAACCGTAGTAGGAACTTCTTCCCAAACTAAAAATGGAGGAACTCTCTTAGACCCCTTGGAAAAAAAATCAACCATGGTTCCCCCTAAACATCCGAGACGGATGCCTGCAAAGCCTCTTTGTGCTGCCAGCCAGATCCTTACCAAGCTCCAATACTGCTGCAGCAGAGAAATTCAACAGCACAGCCAGGCAAGCCTCTGGGTTTGTTAATGACCAAAGGCTGGACAGTGGACGATTCCGTTCATAACTTTTTTCACCTTCTTCCCTAATAGCTGACCCGCAGGGTGGGAGATTCCTTCCATGGTATCTTTAACAAGAAGATTAAGACACTGGTTCTCAAGATACAAGGAATTGGAAGAAGGTCTACTGTGAAGGGTTTTTGGGATGAAAGCCTGACAAACTAAACAAGACATATGGTCATGAGAAGCTCCTAAACAAAAAAAGACACTTATCGTGGCGGTCTTTATGGGGAAACCTGTCTCCCACACTGGCATTTACCCTTCATGGATAACATTAACCCCAAGGAGCAAAAAACAAGACAAGAAAAAACAAAACCACTTATCTGCAACTGCAAAGAAGTCAGCAAACAGGCGTATGTAGTCACTGGAGTACAAAAATGTAATCAACTAGCAGAAAACAGACGCAGGTAAACAGACTGACTGTGAAACGATACGTTCAGACTGGCAGCCAAAGAAGTTCTGATTATGGTAGATATGAACATCACCTTTATTCCCCATACTACACAAGGAGCGTTTGGGTGACGTTTGATATACCTTTAAAGCAACAGGCGTCTTTGGTAGACATGCCAGATGTCTGTATTCAATGGCAAGGAATCCATATGTTAAGAATACTGTAGCAGTAAATATAACTACATCTAAAACTCCAACTTCCTAATGATAAAGGTGGACAAGCCCTTTCTGGTCTAATGAGGATTTAGTGCACTGTAGTTTCATCACATTTTGCAAACCATGGTCACACACAGCCCCAAGGTAAAAGCTAGATACACTGCCTAAAGGAAAGCCTTGTGAAATGCTTGATTTTGTTAGCTATATGTAAGAAACCACATTTCAGTTGCTTTAAGGGGGCCCACACTAATAAAAAAAAAATCAGTATTCCTAATAACCTATTTGGGTACAAAATGTCCCAGTGGACTGTACTTCAGAGAAAGTACACCACCTCTGACTGTGAAGTTGTTACAAAACATAACAATGGCAAACTTTGCTCTTTGATAGATACTGCCCCTCCAGCAAACCATTTCAACCATAACTGCCCTATGCTTTCATGTATATTACACCCCCAAAAGGACAGTCCCTTTCTGTACACTAATTTCTCACTGAACTACAGTAACATTTTTGCCATTTTAGCTTGTGGTTAGTAAACATATACACTGCTCAGACAAGTTGTTGTTGTTGTTGTGTCTTTCGGCTTTTTCCCGGTTAGGGGTCGCCACAGCGGAACTCCGGTCCGCTAATGATTGGTAGTTGATTTTTACGTGCCGAGTTACCAGCCCTGACGCACAACCTTCAACAAAGGTACGCCCATTCATGTATGTCTCCACGGAGAAGACGTTCTAGCTGAGAATCGAACCGGACAGCGTCTTACTGTGAGGCGACAACGCTACCGCAGCACCACCACCGCAGGATACACTGCTCAGACAAGTCATAAAACATATTTGCCAGCAGTGAGCAAATGATGACCTTGTACATTCATGTACAAAATGCCTCTGCACCTTTTGTCCAAAAATTCAGCACATTTCTGTGCACATCTCTGTTGCTTGATGGTAAGGAAAGTGAAAAAAGAAACTACTACAATAATATAGTAATTTCATCATGTTGATCTTGAACACATATACCCACCTATAAACATGCAGTAAGCACCTCTCGGACATTCACTGCATTGAGCTAAAATCAGGGACAATTAGTTGGGGGCTTCCCTCAATATAAACAAAGAAACACAAAATAACTCAGCCAGTGCTGTCTTTAGCATTGTTACTGCTTTCTACACTCTCCTGATCTCTCATTCTCTCACTGAAATAGGTTCCTGTCTGTCTGTGGAAGCATGTAAGAACTCTGAAGTAAAGCAAATAATGCACTCCTCATTCTAAAAATGAGCTGCAAATCTTTTTTTAAATGAATTGCCCAATTACAATGTCTTGCAATAGTCCTCTCCCATGCAAAATGTTTAAATTGTTTTCCTTTTCTGCACTATGGCATCACCCTCTCTGAAATTTCAGCCAACCACAATGCTTAGATATGAAGAATGGACCTAACAGAAAGTACTCTCAGGCTGCAGGTCCAATCTGAATCAATAGTCAGCAATTATTCCTAAACAAAAACTTGTGACTGTGGCTCAGCTAGTTCTTGGCTCTGTAACCTGCTGGATCAGAAGCCTCAGCAGAGTTAAATCTACAGGAAAGTCCCCAAGAACAGATGGTATTCCTATGCAAGTTTGGAAGCTAGGGGGAAAGAAAATGACAAAGATCCAGAAGGTTTTGATTAATAACATCTTAGGAGAAATACCACCATCCTAGAAGAAAGCAGTGGTAGCTGTAATACCTAAAGAGAGTAAGGATCCATCAGATCAGCTTCATACAGGCCCATTTCAATACTAAACAATGAGTATAAAGTGTTCATGTCTATAATGGCTAAAAGAATTCCAAAAGTAAAGTCAAAACTGACAGATATGGAACAATGCGGTTTTGTGGAGGAGAGGCAAAGATTTGACAACATTAACAAAACACTGATGATCCAGAGGGAAGCAGAATGTAAGGAAATACCATTGTTAGTGGGTTTTGATGCAGAGAAAGCATTTGACAGAGTAAGCTGGGACTTTATGAGCAGGGCAATGGGAGCATTTGCATTTCCTGAAAAAAATTATAAGGTTGATTAGGAGGATTTATGAGGGATCGGAGGTGAAAATTAAACTGGGTGGGGTCTTCTCTGATAATTTATGCTTGAGCAGAGGAAGCAGGTAGGGGTGTCCTCTTTCCCCCTTTTTATCTGCATTACATTCAGAACCACTGGCAAAGAAAATAAGGGACTTAAAAATTCAAGGATATAATTGGTATGGTAGTCAAGAAAAGCTAGCTTTACTTGCAGATGATATTAGTTTGTACCTGCCAAAAAAAAAAGGCATTACAGTGTTGTGGAGCATTTTGAGACAGTTTCAGATCTTTTCAGGATATAAAATTAATGAAGCTAAAACAAAGGCAACAGCGGTAAATTAAGTACCCGATAAAATGAAATATTTAAGAGTATGGATTAAAAATGATTCTAGTGCAGCAGCTAAGGATATGTGGGAGAGACTAAACAAAAGATAATACAAAAACTGAGAAAATGGAAGCATTGTTGTATCGATATGGATAGTAAAATACAAGCAGTTAAAATGTTTTTAGTCCCTTTAGTCTTAGACATAGGTCAGGCATATTTTAATCAACCAGAGGAGAAGCTGTGGGTTGCAATTAATAAAGAGTTGAAGGACTTTATCTGGGAAGATGGTAAGAGTCAAGTGGGATAAACTGATTATTCCAGTAGAACAGGGCAGATTGGAATTACCCAATTTGAAGGTGTATTTCAGAGCTACACAGTTAAGACTCCTATCCATAGCACAAGCAGAAAACTATAATTCAAAAGTGGAAAGGGATGATGATAAAACACGGGGAGGGAAACAAGGACAGACTGGGATTTTGGATGCAGGCCTTTAAGGAGATTAACAATAATCATGCAGAATATTATATCCATAAAGTATTCTAAGAACTAAACCAACATGGGAATGCAGAAAGGAGATTCTGCCGCTAGGGATGACTGCAATTAGGGATACAGACAACAGGCAAGAAGGGGGTGGAATTTACTGAAGAAAGCTGGCAAAGGAATTAAGGTATTGGGAGCAAATAAACAGAGTGGGAAAGATGATAGAATGGGAAAAAGCCAAGAATTTATTTGGACTTCAGGTTACAGATTGTCTTCCCTATCGGGGATTAATATCAGAATATAGGCAAAGAGAAAGAAATAGGGGATCCTAAACGAAAGACCAGCAATGGTAGAATTTTTAACAGAATCTAGAACAGAATATGCCATTAAAAAGGAATAATTAGTAGAACATATAAAAATATTGCATGATAACTATAAGAATCAATCAGAGGTTAGAAAGGATTGGGAAGAGAGATTGGATAAGCAATTCACAATGGGAAGATATATGTATGTCTCCCAAATATATAACAAAATGTAGATTTAGGATTTTTGCCAGGAAATGTTAACATCGACATTTTTATACCCAAAGTAGACTCCAGAGAATTTTTCCTTAAATATTGGAGGTATAAAGGGGAAGAAAGAGGTAAACTGGGAGCATATTTTCTTTGAGTGCGGTGAATTGGCGGACTTAAGGATTCCCTGGGGGATGCACTGTTGAAGATGCTGGCTGGGCAGATTGGTCTGACGAGAGAAATAATTTTTCTGAGCTACAATACAAAACCGGAATTACCTAGACATGGTAAGGCCTTGCTGTGTCTAATAATGGTGGTTGCCAAAAAAGCAATTACTAGAAAATAGAAATCAAAATCTAAACCAACTATACTGGAAATAATGGATATAGTAACAGATATAAAACAACTGGAACTCATAGCCGGCCTTAAGCATAGGTCAACTAGGCGGCCGCCTAGGGTGCCCCTCTAGTAGGGGCGCTTTTCCAGTATTTGGTGTAGTAGACTACAATGGGGGCACCAGGTGGTGTGGTGGGGGGCGCCGTGGAGGCCTTTTGCCTAGGGCACCAGTTGACCTAAGACCGCTCTCGACTGGAATTGAGACCTTCAGAAAACAGTACGAGGAAACTACATAAGAAAAAAATGGGAATTGTGGGAACATTACATACAAGGGATGAATGAGGCCTAAAAGGCACCAGGACTTAAATGAGCTTTGTAATGTTTGAGTAAGAAAGATTGGGTAGATTATATGTGATGTATAATGTTTGCAACTGGGAGTGTGTCAGTATGGTTTGTGATGTAAAATGCTTGTGACTAGGATTGTGCCAGTGTGGTTTGTTTTCATTTATATAAATGTATGATTGCCTATGTAGTAAGTGATGGTTTAATGAAGATGTTTCTTTTTAAGGAAAAAAAAAAGCAGAAACTGAATAATTTATGCAATATTGCTTAGGTTATATGATATATAGCATGAAGTACAATATTTGTTATGTGAATATAGTTAGATTACTTTTATATGAATGTAAATTTGCCTATGTCACTAGTGATGATTCAATAAAGGCGTCTGGAAAAAAAAAGGGGGTGGCAGCTTATATTCAGGCTCAAGCCGGCTATGGCTTGCCCAGCTCTAGTTAATGAACTGCTTACTGTAGCAAGGGTGCAGGGTTAGAGCCTTTCCATCTTCATTTACCAACTGTGTGGCATTGAGCAAGTCACATAACCACAATGTGCTTTGGGGCAAATGGGAATTTGAGCACGGCCCCTTAATACTCTCCAGAACTGCATGCTTAGTAAATATCAACCTGTTGTCGTCATTTGCCAGCCATTCCCTACTATAGAGTTGATCTACTTCAAGAAATGTAATACTCTCCAGGACTGCATGCTTAGTAAGTATGAACCTGTTGTCATCATTTGCCAGCCATTCCCTATTATAGAGCTGATTTACTTCAGGAAATGTTATGACAATAGAAGCAGAACAACAATATGTTAATGCAACATACGCAATTTATTCAAGGGCAGCAGACACTATATTTTGGAGAAATTATCAATTTTGGGAGGAGTTTGCCTAATGGTTAATGGAAAACTCCACCTTAGATCACAAAAAATTGTTTTTTTCATTGCATTTCTGTTTGCAGAACTATTTTAATGCCTCAAAAATAACTCCTTGTGCTTCTTTTACAATTTTAATGTGTTTCTCACAAAAGGTGCCTTATGGGGCCTGCCTTGGTAACGAGATCCTGCTTTCTTGCTTTCATTTATTTCTCCCAAAATACATGTCAAGTCCTCTTTATATCAGTCATGGTAGACAAGTGGCAGTGTTTTCTTATGCCATTAAGATAGAATGTCAGGAGTGTGAAGCACTGTCATCTAACACACCTTCTGTAACAGAGCTGCTTCTATGTTTCCTTGAATGAGCCTCAATTATGTGTCTGTCAGAGCTTGTTCTATGCTATAAACAGCTGTTACTACTTCCAGCAAAAGAAAGTAGGTACATAGCAGACTTTTGTAAAGGGATTATTTTGGAGTTCTAAAGGAACTGACAGACCTTAACCCAACTCTCATCCTGAGGTGTGAAAACTCTCACTGCTGTAAATGATCCTTGCTGTATCACGTACAGGTGACAACTGCTACTGGAAAGGACTCCAGAGTAAGTGTCTGCTATCAATGCCTTAAGTGGGATTTTTTCTCTCTCTGAATAATGATGCGGAATTAAAAAGTGCTCTACAAATTCCTTAATTGTTTCTGCCAAATTCACTCTCCTTTTTCTTCTAATTTGCATTTACTTATACTTTGTTAACCAAGAAAGACCTGGGCTACACTGGCAAAGATAATAATAAGTAATAAATGTACTTGACAAAACAAAGAAAAAAATACTGCCATAAAGATATATGCCAAAGACTGCATGTAAAACACACAGCCAAGGTGTGATAGTGACTAAGTAAAATATTGAACATTTATCAGAATGTACACATTAATAATGTTTAACTCTTATTATGTTAACTTTATTATAAATGAAGAATTCTAAGTACCCATTCTGCACAACATAAAGTGCTGTAAGATGTTACCGTTCTCTAAATGACCAGGAATCAGCAAGTGAATGTTAATGACCTCACAAAAGAAAAGGGCAGGGAGATAATTATATGTGCATCACTTTTGTTGTCCTAAGACAGTATGAAAACATACTAAAACTACACATTTTGGAATGCAACAACCATTACAGTGCAGCCCAATAACTAGTATGGTGAAAAAGATCTGGAATAAGCAGAAAGTAGGAAAAAGGAGTTTAATTAGGATGAGGACAATTACATAATAAACACATGCAATTCCCCATCTGTGTGTGTATGTATTTGTGTGAATCTGTATATATATATATATATATATATATATATATATATATATGTTACGTATACACACACACACATACATGCACATCCATTATTTTATTTACTTATTTTATTTGACATTTGTTGACTGGGATAGACTGACTGAGCTAGAGCCCTTTTTCAGCAGAGGCCAGGGGAGAAAAGCTCTACAAAATCACATACAAAATTTGCACAATTTGCAATACATGAGGATATTGAAGAGAATAATACAGTAAAGTACAACTCTAGGTTACAAAGACTTTGTTTGTACAGAAATAACGCAGAGCATAACAGATGCAGTATGTCAAACTAATAACAAGAGACAGTCATTTTTACAATATTTACAAGAACAGAATCTAAGATTAGTTGTTATGTTGTATGTAGAGAAGGTTCACACAGCTTTGTAGATGATATTTGTCTGATTGTATACTATAAGCAGCAGAAGGTAAGTTTAGAGTGAATGAAGTGAGGGGGGAAAAGGAAGTCAGTA
>NC_056729.1:779327910-779330410 GCF_019279795.1 Protopterus annectens
TATAAATTTTGGAATGGAAGTTATCGCCTCTCTTAGTTACTAATGTATCTAAGTAGGGTACCCCATAGTTGTTACTGTTTGACGTGAATTTCAAGAAACTACTACTCTTATTTATGTACTGTACAAAACCATTAAACGCTTCCTGACTTCCATCCCATATAATGTATATGTCGTCCAGGAAGCGTGAGTAGTACTTGATATAGCTCATGAATTCGCTATTAAATACAGACTTCTCCTCCCAATCTAGCATAACCATATTGGCATAGATGGGGGCACATGCAGCCCCCATCGCTACCCCTCTTATTTGTTTAAATATCTCTCCTTCATAGTATATATAATTATTTTCTAATACTATGGACATAAGGTCATGTACTAGATGGGTTTTCTCTCTTGTGAGGTTACTATGTCTGTACATACTATTGTAAAATGCCTCCAAACCTTCTTCTTTAGGGATGCACATGAATAAGTCTATCACGTCTATAGATGCAAAGATCAGCTGTTGAGATTTTAAAGTAACAGGAAACTTTTTTAGGAACTCCCATGAGTCCTTTACCATGTGTTCAACCTTACAGTACACATGTTTCAATAAAGTATCTATTAATACTCCCATAGGGAACGTCTTCGTTTTGCTGCCCGATATTATAGGCCTGAATGGTGGGTCCTGTAAATTCTTATGGACTTTGGGTATTCCAACCATAGTGGCCAATGTAGGATATTCTACCTTTAAAAATGTGTATGTTTCCTCACCAATCCTGTTGTCTAATAAGAATTCTTCAATATTGTAGTCTATCCTCCTATAAGCCGTTATTAATTCATTTCTAGATATAGTCTCATAGTTCAATTCAGATTTTAACAGATGCCACCACCCCTCCAGGTTTAAATGAGAGTATCTCTACGAAAAGTATACTAGAATTTTCTTAATTAATTTTATGTATTAATTTTATGTAATATACATTTTATAACATTTAGCTTAGTAGTTTTTAAGGCTTAGAATTATATAGAATACATAGTGTTTTATGAATGAAATTTTGAATTAGTAAGTATTGTTTGTATATGGCTTTAAATGTGTGAAGTAAAAAGTTTTGGCGCCAAATTAAAAGTATTTAAACCACAGAATGTATTTGAGGGATATTCTGATGAAGCCTACGTTGTCAGTAGGTGAAAGCGCTTAATCCTTTATTTTGTGCAATAAAAGTTATACCACTTGGAGTGAACTGTATTAATTCGTGACAGTTTGGATTTTGCCACACAGTTTACGCATTGGCGTTCAGCAGCAGTTTTTCACGCCCTTTGGTTCAGTTGTTCAGTTGTTGTACTTGGCTGCTTTTTTCTTTATTGGTATGGAGGAGATGCGTAACAATTCAGGGGCTGCCACACCAGAAGAGCGAGAGGAGTTGGTTGAAATCTGGCGGAAGTTAAGTCTCTGAGGGTGAAATCGGCAGGCTTATTGAAGTGGTTAATTCCTTGCTGCAGAAAGGGGTGAACACGAATGGTTCAGTTAAGGGAGCAGTATCGGACAGGCGTAATAGCTCGTACGTCTGTGACCAAAGAAATGATGTAGTATTTGGGCATGACAACAGTCCGGCGACTGCAATTTCTGAAAACAATGTAACGCATTCGGATATTTTAATCACATCATCACCGGGAATCCCTAACGGTCAACAGCCAGCGTCTAGGGAGACGCAAGGGATTGACTTACCAGCAGTTAGATCGACGGATAATGTGAACAGCAGACTGGCGCCTACAGATTTCACGTTTGACTTTTCTTTTGCCAACACAGTCGACGAAATTAAGAGAACAGGAACCAGACCCAAGATGGGGAAAGGAATGAAAACGTATGCGACAGCCATTGGCGACATACGTGAAGTAAAAGGTACTGTTAAAGGAAGCACTCATTCTAGAAATGTGAATAATATTACTTGTAAAAATCAAGAGTGCTTACTTAAAGATTTCTTACAATATGACTGTGTATTTGAAACCAACAAGCATAATGGAAATAATAATGCCAACTTTAAGCACAAAGGCACTCTAAAAGATATTATATATGAATTAGGAAGAAAATTGAATATCATTAATTCGATAAAATTAGACAATGCTTATTTATCACAATGCATGAGTATGGGTATAGTACCTATGGGCCTTCGTTTCTTTAAGGTACCCATGGGAATTGATTTAACTAAAGAAACAGTAAATGAATTTAACAAACTTTTTGATACCTTTGGGATTGCATATATGAAAAAACTGGTTGAATTTAATGATGCCAAATTGTGTATGTTACTTAGTGAGATTGACCGGATGAATGAAAGTATTTTATCGGATTTAATGTTTAAGGATTGGGAGAAATTGTATTTTAAGCAATTTGAAAATGCTGAGTACAAAACAAAGACAGCATACAGTAGAAAAAGTAAAAAACTAAGTAGGGACAAGGAACAATATGAAAAGGGGATGGCATACACATGGAAACAAACTGTTCAGAATTCATATGACAGAAAGGTGCACA
>NC_056729.1:779340410-779347910 GCF_019279795.1 Protopterus annectens
ATCCACATACCAAACCATAAATCAGGCACATAGTACATTGCACGTCACGTAGTGCACCACCCAAACCATTAATTCGACATTTCCAGATTTGCAGTTATGGGGTTTCGCTATTTCAGAAGTTCGGCTTTATAGTCTCGAAATACTGAAATTCGATATTTCAGTATTTGGATCGAACCATATCCACATACAAAATTGTAAATCAGGCACACAGTACATCGCACGTCATGTAGCACACCACCATTACCGCTAATTCGACATTTCCGGATTTGAGGTTATGGGGTTTCCCTATTTCGGAAGTTCGGCTTTATAGTCTCGAAATACTGAAATTCAATATTTCAGTATTTCGAGATTATAAAGTGAATTCATATATATATATATATATATATATATATACACACACACACGTGTGTGTGTGTGTGTGTGTGTGTGTGTGTGTGTGTGTGTGTGTGTGTGTATATATATATATATATATATATATATATATATATATATATATATATGTATATACCTGGGTCCACTTTGCAATCTCGAAGCTTATAATATCGGCTTTCACATTCTCGAGACGAGAATGTCGAAAGCTGAGAATCATGAACGTCTCAAATCTCTCTGGGCAAGTTAACGCTTGCCCAGCATGTAGACATATGCCCTTTCACCCTGCTGTAGTGCGATGTAGACATATGCCATTTCACCCCGCTTTCACCCCTTCTGGAGGCGTTTATATATATATATATAATATATATATATATATATATATATATATATATATATGTATAGTTGGCGGCTGTGGGGGCAAAGCCCCCCACCTAGGTGGATGTTTGTTTGGCCGGTGTGTTTCTGTTTGCTGTTGGACGAGATTTAACTTTCCCAGGGAGATTTGGGATGTTCGTGATTTTCAGCTTTCGACATTCTTGTCTCGAGAATGTGAAAGCCGATATTATGGGCTTCGAGACTGCAAAGAGGACACAATTATCTATATATATATATATATATATATATATATATATATATATATATATACACACACACACACACACACACACACACACATGTATATTAACAGTATCAGTGCACTCAGTTGGTAGGGTTGACACCTGTATCTCTTTCTGCATTTATGGTGTGTGTGGGTGGGGGGGCCTTAAAATGATAAATTTATTAATACCACATTGAAGTTATCTTAGCATATGTGTCTTTCGGCTTTTCCCGGTTAGGGGTTGCCACAGCGGAACTCTGGTCCGCTAATGATTGGCTGTTGATTTTTACGTAACAGCTTGCCAGGCCTGACGCACAACCTTCAACGAAGGTACGCCCATTCACGTATGTCTCCACGCAGAAGACGCTCTAGCTGAGAATCGAACCGGACAGCATCCTACTGTGAGGCGACAACTTTTATAAATAACCAACATTTAAAGCTTAGCATTTCAATACTGTGTTGCTGCTTATGTAAATTGGTCAGAAGAGGTGACAACTGCCTTTAAACCCCTGACTGTTCTCATTGTTTGGTTATGAAAGGGGAGTATTTAGTTTTCCTCCTCTCTGCAATACAAGCAATGGAAAACAACTCCACAGCTTTCTGTCTTTTTTTAATAGCATCTGCTGTATTTCTGACATTAGCATGATTAACTGCCCATCTAAGACTGACTGCACTAACAGGGTAAACTACAGATTTATCTGCCTCTATGGTATGTCATGCAGGTGGAGATGAGTTTGTCTGCATGCAGTGGTACTGCGGTAGCGTTGTTACCTCACAGCAAGAGGTTCTCACGTTCGATTCTCGGCTTGGCTTGGGAGTGCCTTCTGTGTGGAGTCTGCATGTCCTCCCTGCGGTTGGGTAGCGTTCGAAAGACATGCGTGCGTAAATGGGCGTGCCTTCGTTGAAGGTTGGGCATCGAGCTGGCACCTCGGCGTTTTGTAAAAATCTACTGCCAATCATTAGCGGACCGGAGTTCCGCTGTGGCGACCCCTTACCGGGAAAAAGCCGAAAGACAAACAACAACAACTATGTGAAAAGTTTAGCTTAAAAGCAAAGTAGGTGGGCTTTCCTTTCCTCTGATTCAAAGGCAAGGAAATGAAAGTTTTAAGAAGTACAAGCAGGTTTTTAGTACCTGCACAATACTGGAACCATACTGCAGGAAAAAAAACTAAAGAATTAGTTAAACTGCAGGAAAGGGCAGTGTTTTCCTTTAAGGTCTGTACCTCAGAGGTACAAGGTACAGAGTCTGATTCTGATCTCTTCTTGCTGGCTGTTGACTAGGTTTATAATAGTCAGCAAACTGGTAGCTGAATATTTGGGTTTGGCATAATGGTTAAGATGCTTATCTCACTGGCAAGAGGTACAGGGTCTGACTCATAAACATAAACTGGCCCCCAAGGGCAACCCACCTAGTAATTCCAAGGAACCTATTTGTAGATGAAACACTGAAATGCAAAGTTGCTTGCCATCAGCAACCTCTGCATTAGTAACCGTTCCCTTTAATGTGGAATTATTCAGATAGCTTTTACTAATGCAGAGATTGATACTGTTAGGTAGTTAATATTTATTATGCTCTAATTAACACTCTAATATATAAATAGTGCCACATGTGGCTGGATCTCTCAGTATAATGCTAGTGATCTTTATACAGTTTCATGTAATTCATCCAAAGCTACCAATTAAGTACCTTTAATTTATTTCTTCTTAATAGTAAGGGGTGTATACAGGCAACAAAGTATCTATAACTGCTGGTAGGGAAGTGTGGCTCTCCGAGGATGAAAGTACCATATGCTCTTACAATCAGTACATTTTTAAATGGTCTTTAGTCTGGGTTTGCAGGACTAGTGTGCAAGTGAGTTTATGTGAATTAAGTTCAAACACTTTGGCTAATGTGTGTTTGTGTGAAGCAAACTTGAAATGTGGCTTAGGTCATTATCATTGTTATGAATTTTCTGACACAGACATTCAAGATGGAGACAGTCAACAAAGCAACTATAATTGCTGGATTTATAATCCGCCACTGGCCAGATGCATTTTCAAGGAATGTGAGTTTCAAGGGGAGATAAGTTTACTGTTGTTCGTGTTAAGCCTGGTTTCACTGTGAGTGAGCCCATTTTACTTTGTTTAGCAAATGGTCATCACTGTTTGTGCTATAACATTTCAAATAAAGGTGGTAAATTAAATCTCTGTGTTCGTTGTAAAACTAAAGAAGAAAATGATGCACTTTGACAGGTCTGAACTGGTATTTATGGTAATTGGGACAAACAAGTAATGGGCCAGTGGAATGGCTGCCCGCAGGCAGCAGGACTTGTACCCCTCAACTGTACAGATTTTCATGGAATGGCCATATTTTGCCTCATATCTTTCATCCATTTTAATATATCGTGGTTTTCTGTCAAATCACTAAGGATTGAAGTCAGAAAATAATGACAGACATTTAAGTTTCAACTTCAGAAAACCCATACTAATGTAAAACCTGTTATTCTATCAACTTTATAAGTTTTAAAGAACAGTATTTAAATGCCTCTGTTTTTGGCCATTTGTCCCCAATTATTTATGGCTTTGTCTAAATGTTTTGAACTAAGAGGTTGAGAGGTATGGGGGGGGGGGGGGTGTCCTCGGATCCAGCTATGGCTTTAAATGCACCCCCCCCCTAAGAGGTTGAGAGGTATGGGGGGGGGGTGTCCTCGGATCCAGCTATGGCTTTAAATGCACCCCCCCCCCCCCATTAGTTTCACGCTCGTTTTCTGAATGCGGCTGTCCCTTAACATAGCAATTAAGTCAGGTTGACACTCAATACAAGCAATTTCAGAAATTTGTAAAAAATGTAAGCTTCTGATTCAGAAGTTCTGAACTTTCCACGTCTATATTGCGGAGAAAATGACCAAATAAATACAATCTTATCAAGCTCCTTTGATGCCAATGCAAGTGCGTGTTGTGTATGTATGTATATATTGCACACACACACACATGGATAAAATGTATTTCGTCCGAGTACTAGTATGGCCCTCAAAAATGGCAAAACAAAAGAACGAGAGAAAAGCAAAACAATTTCCTGCAATATTTTACGTAACACTACATTAACAAGCACTAGATTCCATTTCTTAGTAATAAAGCTTCTTTTACTCCGCTAAGTGGTGTAAGTTTCCAAAGTTTTAAGGACACCAAACAAATACAAAGTTGTGCAAAAGTTTGACGTTTTTACTGTTCTCCACCTTTACCTGGTACTCCAAATCCCTCTGTGAGTCAACGTCCTGCTTCTCCGGACTATGAATGCTGTCGGAAAGCATAAATGTGCCACGGGGTGCTGGAGTTTTCATTTCCGCCAGCATCCCATTTTCGATCATTACCAGTAGGCCACCAGAAGCAACGATAATACCGAACGTTAGTACCGACAACAGGATGGCAGCCGATCTCTGACTGCGAGAATGTGTACGAACAGTCGGTTTCACTCCATCTGCCATGCCGCCCACCCTACCAACGGCACCTTTCGACGCACTAAAGGCCCACATCGTAAAGAATAGGAAGGACTGGTGGGCGAGCGCAACCCACCAGTATGGTACCGGCGGGACCAAGGATCCTCTAGAAGTAGTTAAATGTTTTCACTGTAATCGTAAACTACATGAACCTATACCATCTATTAACGGGTAGTTGTTCAAGACTGCCATTCTGAGCATGCTTTACTCAGAGTCACCGAGGGCGGGGGTGCTCAAAGGAAATGCTAAAAATTTCTAAAACAATTTCTAGATGGAGTTCCTTTCCTTGGACTCAGAACAGTTTTGGCACGCCTGCCTGAAGTTTAGTAAGAGTAATTTATGTGGTCGCAGTTGCTCACATTTTGACATCGTTTGTTATAAAAATTATATATATAGTACATATATTTCTATACATACATGTGTATATGTATATATATATATATATATATATATAAATCTCTTTCAATATATATTGATATATATACCTACACCTTTGTGTGTACATAGAATTATGTATCATCTTCATTATCAGTCCCATTTTCTACATGGGGTCAGGGTGTTGTGTCACTTGCCGACATCTCCCCTATTCAGTGCCATTTTCCTATCTTCTTCCACACTCATGCTTAACTGTTGCAGGTTTTCTGTCACACAATCCATCCACCTCTCCTTCACCGAATTGTCTTCTGCCTTCCTGCACATGTGACTGAACCACTGTAATTTCTTCTCTTTGACCTTTTCTGTAATTGGAGATACTTTGGCTTCTGGTCTTGTGTCCTGATTTCTTCATCTGTCCCACAGTGTACATCCTACCACACCTCTCAGGCACTTCTTCTCCATCATTGATAGCTTCCTCAACTGCTCTCCCTTTATTGCCCAGGTTTCTGTACTATACAGTAGTACTGGTTGCACCATTGTTTTGTACACCTTACTTTTCAGCTTCTTTGGCATTCTTCTGTCATACAGTACCCCTGACACTATGTGCCAGTTTGCTGTAGCCCCTCTAATTCTTGCTTTGACCTGCTCATTCAGAGTTCCCTTCTCAGCCACTCTTCCCAGATACTTGAAGCTGTTAACCTGTTCCACTGTTTTTTTCTTTTATCTCACTTTTCATGTTCTAATATCCCCATTTGCTGCCATTACAACTGTCTTAATATGTACTCAGTATCATCCCATGTGTCTTCAGTTTTGCATTCCATTCCCTTACTCTTTCCTTAAGTTCTTGCTCAGAGTCTGCCTTTAATGGCACTTTGCCTGTATGTAGCAACTTTTTTGACCTGCCCCCTCTGACCTTTTTGCTAATGTAGTCCATCACCAGTGTGAACAGCTGTGGGCTCAGAGCTGAACCTTAATGCATACCTTCTCCCACTGGGAACCTCTCTGTATGACAAAACACTGTTTGTACTCGAGTTATTGGATCCTGGTATATAGCCTACACAAACTCTACCAATGTTTCTGGGACTCTGAAACACTGCAGGACTGCTCAAATCAGCTTTGTTGGCACCTTGTCGTATGCTTTCTCCAAGTCTAGGAATGCCCAGTTAGACTCTGTATTCATTTCAAGCTTATTCTCCAGTATCTGTCTTAGTGCAAACATCAGGTTGGTTGTGCTGCATCCTGATCTGAATCCAAAGTACTCATTTCCCATATTACTTTCTGTTACTCTGTGTATTCATTTATCAGTCACCCTGTCCAGAACGGTCCTGCAGTCTGATAGGAGAAACCAAAAAACAGTAAAGTTCTGCTCAAGCAGCCAGCACTCTCAAATTCACTTTGCAGACATACAAGTGTTGTGTTTTATCATTGTTACTTTTTATGGAAGCATGTTTTGTATTTTTGACACACTGCTGCTTTTAAAATTCTCAGCAATTAATTCCTTCATTGTTTTTATTAGTTCAGGTAGTCATGTGATTTAGGCAGTTGAGTTTTAAATGTAGAAATGAAGTTGCTTGTTTCATTTTGAAGAAGCTCTTACTATAAAGAGAAAGAAAGCACTCAAATATCCATGTCTGAGCCTCCTTCTTGTTGGCTGCTTCAGCAGAACTTTACTCTTTTTTAGTGTCAAGTTTAATTTTGCTCTATGCCGCAGTTGTTTGCAGTCTGATAGGAGTTTGATTCCTCTGTACTGTCCACAGATGTGAATGTCTCCTTTGTTCTTGAACACTGGCACTAGTATGCTTATTCTCCATTCATCTGGGACATGTCTATCTCTGCATACTGCTATGAGTACCCTCAGGAACCATTTTTCCCCCTATCTCACCTGACATCTTGATCATATCTGCTGTGACCTCATCTGAGCCTGCTGCCTTCCCTGACTTCATTTTCGTTAGTGCTGTTCTTACTTTTTATAGGGTGTGTTCCTCCTCTCACCATAGGCTGTGTCTGGGGCAGTACAGCTTCTGCAGTGTTTTCTTCATTCAGAAGCTGCTGGAAGTACTCCTTCCATCTGCCTTTGATGTCTTGCAGACTCATGAGCAGGTTGTTGCTAACATCCCTTACAAAGGGTGTTTGACTATCTACTTTGTCTTTCTGTCTTTGCCTTGCAACCTGAAAGTGTTTCTTTTTGCCATCCACTGAGTCACTTTTGAGAAGTTGGTATAGTGCATATGATGCCTTGTTCTTTGCAATTCCTCTTTTAGCATGTTTGTTAGCCAACCAGTATTCCTTCTTCCTAGCCTGGTCTGTATTTTCCATCTCCCACTTTTTCCTTCACTCCTTCCCTCTTTCTTTTGATGACTTCTTGGACTTCTATATTCCACCACCAGCTTTCCTTATGTACCTTATTTCTATACCTAGCTTGGCCGCATATCTGTTCTGTAGCCCTCGTACATGCTGTTTTGAGGCACTGCCATTCTTTTTCATCTCCACCTATTTCCTCTTTTTCTTGAGGCACTAGAGCCCAGAGTAATTCCTTGAACTGTTGTGCTTTCTTTCATCTTCCAGGTCATCAGCCTGGTCTGTGTTGACCTTAGAGCCTTCTCTGACCACTGCTTGCAGCTGATTGTGGCAATCAGTGGTTTATGCTGTGGGCCAACTGTTTCACACTGCATAACTCTG